>NC_061122.1:133548176-133765802 GCF_002878395.1 Capsicum annuum | reverse complement strand
ACCCAACCTGAACATGCAATAAAGTATCTAAGGGCGAAATAAGGGTTGAATAAAAATAAATAAAGTATGGACCCTAAAGTTAATGCAGTGCCAAGGCAGCTTAGGTACTTGTTATCCATATATAACATACCATCCACCCAAGCCTACATTACAACCCGAATAATGTCCTATAGTGATGCTAACTTGACTTTCTAAAAACCAAGGTAAATAAAATAAGTGCAAGTGTATCATATTGAGCGAACACTGGTTAAACTTCTACTTTTAGTGTGAGTGTCTCTTGACTGCCCCTGCATTTTGACATGCTTATTTTGTATGAGTTTAGAGGGACTTCTTCGGTTGTGAGGGTACATGTGTTGCATTATTAGTTACTTGCTTGTTCGGGTAGTGTAACTTATATATATATGCATGGTTGTCTATTTATAATGTAATTTTCATACCTTGATCTCATTGTGTCACATTGTTGTGCTTTCTATTTATAAATAGTTGCTTTTAACTTAATAAAATAGGAGGGGGTAACTTTGTTTGAGATTAAAGTGATGATTGAATACCTTAGATAACTTAGACTCTCCTAGTTAAGCACGGTTTTTTTGTTTTGTTCTGTTGTGTTACTATAGGAAATGCAAAAATTCTAAGTTGAGGGAGTTGATGTGCTATGGATTTTCAGCACTTTTTATGCTTAAAACTATTAAAAATGAATGTTTCATATGTTGTTTTGTATGATATGATGTGTTTTAGGTATGTTTTGCATGAAATTAGGTTTTGCATGATAAACTGAAGAAAATGATTACAGCTGAAGTTTACTTACTAAGGCAATTTTGGGCATATGTGCATCTTACCGAGAATAGCTGACCTAAGTATGTATTAGAAATTGAATTCTAGAGGCACAAAAGCATAAAATAGAAGACTCTTCCCTTACCTTTGTCCACGTATGAACTTTAGGATCTGTGCAAAATTTCTGCAGTTACTTAGGTCTACATACGGTCTGTATGTGGCTTAATTAAGTGACCACCGACCTCAAATTTTCTTTTTTATTTGGGTTTTGATTTTAAGGGTTTCATTGTATACTATATATACCATTATGACTTATTATAGTCAGATTACAAAATCAACACTCATAACATATATTATTATTCCAAGATTCAAATTTGATCTTGGGATTACTCTTGTATTGATTTTGGTTGATAACTCAGTTTCAGACTTTGAGTTTTATTAAATTATTCCTCTGATATTGTTTAATGGCTTTAATCATGAATTTCATTAATCATGGCAAAAGTGTGGGCATCTAAATCCCTTAGCTAGGGTTGTGGGAACCCTGGCATATTATGAAGTAAGGGAGCTAAGTTGTTTTGAAATAGTATCATTGAACGTATTGTATTATCTTCAATTTGATAGATGTTCTAGTAGTTATAGATATTAGGAACCCACCTAAATAATTTCTACTTATTCCACAAGAAGAGTAGTGACTAGGAAAAGTTAATATAACCTTAATTTGAAGATTAACTATCTATTGAAGTTAATTAGTGTTATTTAAGTAAGCTGGTTAGTTGTCATCTAATAACTCAAGACTCAAAAGGTAATAGTTAACTGGAATCTAGGATAAGGTTTAGTAATACAAAATCTTGAGACTCAAAAGGTTAAGGATGAAATTCATCAATGAGTCTACAAGACAGTTAAGGGTTCATAATAATCAGATTCTACATACAAGGTACGAGATTGGTTCAGCAAAGCATGATAAACCTATGAATTTGAGAAGCTATGGGAACACAGATCTAGTGTTCGTCTTCGGCTGCTTACAACAAAAGTTATATATTGTTATTTGTTCAAGATTAGAACAAACCTCCATTTGCTTTTTGTTTTGCCCGTTCAGTTTAGCAAACTAAAGATATACATCCAAGTTTTCCCTATGGGTTCGGGCCCAACCTAGCTGGGTTATTATACTTGAAGGCGACCTCTTTATCCTCAATTGGAGGTATAGTTTGGGCATTGATCAAAATATAACAAATCACATACCATTAATTAGAATTTTGAATATTTAATCCCGTTATCTTTAAAAAACATAAGTACATGTAAATCTTCATTTCCTTTGCCAACTAGCACGGGTTCTTCCATGTGGAAATTTAATTGTCTATTTTGTAAACCAAGTTCCGATTAGATTTCAAAAGTATCAAACACATCCATTTTATTCAGCAACTTCAACATCACCTCTACCACTACTAATTTCAACCATATCAACATCAACCACAAAATCTTTCAAATACTCTTTAAATAACGCATGCATATTACGCTTCGTAATTTTTACCTTTTTATTCCAAGTGACTGGATCAAGTTTGGGGAAGTAAAACCTACTAGTTTTAACTTGTACCAAGGATCAAGAACTACCACCATTGAAGCAATTGGACTAAAGTCTTCCTTCCAATACTATTTGAACTTAATTTCCATTTCTTTTGCCATTCCCTTAATAGGAGAATATTCACTATGTTTCTCTTCTTTTATCATCATATGAATTTTCCAAACTATATTAAAACACGTTAGTAGTAGGATAGTAATTTCCTAAAAATAAATTAGTGACTAAGTAGAAAGGCTTCAAAACTTAGCAATTCGATTAGCTTTAACCCTATCACCTTCGAAGGGGCATCATTTCGATTCAGTATCGGGTACTTTAAAATCAGAAAATGATCGACGATAAGGAATAATTTATAGTATTCAATAACTCTTGCAATCGTAATGATTAATGGGAAATTCAAACTAATTCACAAATCTAGCAACTTGAACATCTTGGTAGCGATAACTCTAGTTTGTCTACTCTCATTGAATTACTATTTGCAATAAAAATCACTTTATAGATCATTCTCTATTACAAATAACGAGATAACATTTACAAACTTAAACTCCTTTTTTAATTTGGAACCTTTGATCAACAGTCTAGTAACAACCACAATAATCAGTGAACATAGTATTCCCTGTGGGATTTGACACCCAACCTAGTTGGGTTCTATATTTGATAGTGACCGCTTACTCTCTCGCAAGAGAGGTGTAATTTAGGTGTATCAGTACTCTTCTTCAATATACAAAAATATAACTATGCAATTCAAACAACTTTTCAAATAAAACCTAACAGTAAGATCTGAAACTTAACAACTACCCAACTATGCCATTATTAGAATAATGTTTCATGCTGTTAAATACAAAATAAAACTACAATACTATAAAACTTCAAGAAATTCTGTGTCATCTATTAATCTAATTGACCTAACAAGCCTTATTGGCACTTTATCGTCACCTTGAACATTAGCTTCTTATTTTCTTAAACCCAATACATAAGTGAAGCATATCTTGTACAAAGCAAGTCGGGCTTGAATTCAACCAAAGGAGCACATTTTTCATAACTAAGGCACTCGACATATGTAACCATATAAAATCCACATTCCCTATAAATATATTAAGAAAAAATTAGAATATACATTGTAGATATGTACAGTCATTTACTTGACAAACGTATATCAAAAATCATATAATTTCCTACTTGGTTGTTTAATTGTTTATGTCAATATGATCACACATCACCTATACAGCAATAAACGACGTACATCTATATTACATACACAAAATAAAAATATACAAAACACATAGACATAAACAACTTTATTACACTGTAAAATATAACATACACACTCAATACATTACAAAAAAAATATACAAATCTGCATAAGTATTGGCAGAGTACATATCTGACCCATATGTATATCTATACATATAGCACATAAATCTCCATACATATATACAAAAAGGACAACTATATAAATACTTATGATACCTAGCATATAGGTAATCAAAAAATACATAATACATATCTCTTTACATATAGGTAGTAAAAAATAAATTATAATGCATATCTTAAATTGTAAAAATTATAAATAAATAAATATATATGTTACCCTCTAAAAGGACATAGAACAGTATAAAGACACACCCAACAATACACAAAAATACATTTGGATGTACATATGTATATATAAAAATACAAGTACATGCACATTTATATATATACAACAAGATTTGTACATATCTAAATTGAGTACCTATTAGTTAATAAATACATATCCAAAATACCTCTTTGTCTTTATCTTCTATCAAATCATATTTAGAAGAGTTTTTAACATCATGACTTAATATTTTTCTTAGTTCTATGATTTATTTTTTTTTTCTCTAAGATCTTTGTATTTTGGGAGTTTTGGAGATGAAGGTTTTTTAACTAATTTTTATTTCTTAATCTTAGTCATCTTCTCTGAATCATTGTGATGCTTCAATCGAACCTCTTCAATGTTCACTGATTTCATAGATTATATAGGAGTATAAAAAACATTATCAACTTCATCTTGAGTTAGTCCAATACTAAGTGATCATGGATTATCAGAAACTAAATTGATAGGTAGTATACCCTTATTTGATCTATATGGTGTGTGTTATACCATTAGAGTAGACTTCCACAATCATACAATAAAAAGTAAAAAAAATGACAATAACAATGGTGTAAAAAAATATAAAATATATAATATTTATGGAAGAGATAATATGCAATAACTAAAAATTAATAGTTACCTGATTTTGTGAAACACAATCATTATCTAAATGTGAGAAAAACTATGAAATTGAAAAGAAAAACTAAAAAATAGAAACATTTTGAAGAAGAGAAATATAAAAGGTAAAGTGTGATAAAGGAATGAGAAAAAAGATTTTTAATAGGCATGAAAGGTGGACAAGTAACTGCCAGCACGCTTATTTGGCTAATCCCACTTTAAAATATGCAATTTTTGCAACAAAATATAATTTTGTAAAACTATTGCTATTTTTTAACTATGGTCTTAGGATTGTCATTTCTTGTAGTTTTTCCTTTTTAAAGGGTTTGACATAATGGGCTTAACTCTAACCCAATCTTTCACTATTCTATACCCAACACAAAAAAGTTTGGGCGGGTTTGGTGGGTAAAGTGTTAATGGCCTTATTTTGCAGCACTAGTTGTACACACTAAGCAACGAGCGTGTAAGGAGAAAACACAATGGAAACATCATAGCCAAAAGTAAAACCACCATGTGCCAGAAGTTTAAATTGAAAAAATACCAACATCTCAACTACAACGTGTAGGAAAATAACATAATCCCAACACTATTTTACTTGACTCTGCTCAAGCCTCACAAATACCACTATATCAACCATACCCCCCCCCCCCCCATAGAAGCTTAACACATTATTACTAGAAAAATACTTGCAGTGTTTCTATGCATTCCCCCTAATCCTAATTCAAATGCAAATATAAAACAAAAACCAACCCATACACTCGGCTGGTGACAATCAAATCTTATATTAATAAATACAATATAATGCAAATCAAGACACATGTTATGGCTTGCAAAAAATAGTGAAAGCCTTACATGATAAAGAAGGATTCAAGCTCCAACCTACTAGAAATAGTCACAACCTTATAGGTTAAGAAAACACTAATACGACCAATAAGAAATAGTCATGGACTTACAGGTGCTTCTAAAGACAAAAGCTTCATCCCATTAAATTTTTTTATGGCCTTGCAAGCTCTTACAAAGCCATGAAATTAGTACATACCATAGTATGTATCAAAACATATCTGTATATAAGAATAAAAAACATACCACAACAATTACAACAAGACGATCGCCTGAAGTGTACTACCTATAGAATACCATAAATCAACCACCTATATCCATAACTTATCTTAATCAACAAAATTAACCATAACACTTTATACAATCCAATATTGTAATAATATATACCACCTATATCCGTAACTTATCTTAATCTACAAAATTAACCATAACACTTTACACAATCCAATAATGTAATAATATATATACTACCTCCTACTCCTCAACATGAAAAGGAACTGACCACCTTGGATAGAAGTTTTTAACATGGACAACACAAGCAAACATATAGAGATAACTAAGAAGCTATTTATTTATAGCATGCTAGATCAATAAATCACAAACCTTAAAAAGTTATGTCAAAATATATGGGAATAACATTTACATATCAATGATTCGAGCATGACCAACTTGGAATAGATAATCAAAAAATTCTCTATAATCAAATACATTGATGAAGTATTTTATACCAAAGCCCCTCTGCAATTAACCATATAAATTTATGCACATGTATATGAAGTACAATGAAAATTCTATTTCTCATTCATTAATGAGAAAATTAATGAATATCAATTACTTAACCTAAGTGCGCGTGTGCGTATATAAATATATTATTACTCTTATGTATAAACCAACAAGGGTTGTACTATCACAGCATGTAATGATTGTACATCATGCTTCATAAAATATGCATGGAGATTTTTTATTTACTTTCTTTTCTGGCCCTTTTCAATTGATGGTCAGGTGCATGGAAAGCCTTTACATCCATGTGTTAGCTATCAATTTACTTTGAATATATATTGAGGAATGTAAAAAAAATTTCATCCACTTTATATACATCGATATCTCCCTTTTATTGTCCTCACATGGAAAATTGAAATTGGTGGGACTTGGTGAATTTGATGTTTTAAATTAATTTTACTATGCTTATGATATTTGTATGGGTTTTCTCTTTATCTATAGGATTTTTGTCTTCTTGATTTCACAATTTGGTTGCTACATATCTTCCAGCCGTAGTTGTGTTTACTTTTTGATCTTTTGAAAATTCTGGCATGCATGTCTACAATTTCATCTTAATTGGATATGGTTATTTAAAAATATATATCTAGGTCTTCCATTTATGTTTCTTATTTTAGTTGTGTAAATTAGTATGTATGGAGTATGGTTGTGTGAGTTAGTATGTATAGAGTGTAGCTGTGTAAATTTGTATGTATGGAGAATGAAATTAGAGTAGCAATTAGTATGCATCTATGATGTTTGCTGAAAAGAAAACATCATTTGTGAGGCAATATTTGTTTTGTTTCCTCTTATTACTTTAATATTTCAGTAATGTTGTTTGATTTTTAGTCTCAAAATGGTATTATTAATCTCTAGATTATGTGTGGTATCAACTCATGGTCATTTTGTATTATTATCTCACTTGTTTCCTCTATTTATTAAAATTGTGTACATTATTATAGCTTATGGGGATTGAACACAAGCCTGATTTGTCTGGCTCTCTAACTCTCCCTACCCATATTATTGTACAAATACTCTTGTAGTATATACTTACTTATGATGCAAACTCAATAAGATAATAACCGACACTCTTAACTGACATTCAAGGTCTAAATCATCAATAGTAGTTAAGTGAGAAAAAGTCCATAAAAGAGAATCCAATTCAAAAATCTCATTTTAAAGGATGAACAGGTATTCTCACTATTATGGTCATGATCTATACTATTCTATGCATGGTTATATTATTTACCTACATCTTACAAAGAATTTCAATTTTATAGGCCAACAAATTAGGGAAGATTTGTATGGCGATGACATTGTATAATATGCAAACAAGTTGATGCTCTTTAACACCTACCTAATTTTGGCTACATGAGTAAGGGTCTCTCCAATTTCATATGGTCGACCAATACAGACCTTTTATTAGATACTTAATAAGGAAATAATAGTTGAAATTATCAACCCAAGTAATGAGCTAGAAAAGCACTTGCCACCATCGACCAAGTTGAAGGTCACACTTTTAGGAAATATTGCCCAGCTGCCTCCCGCTCCATCTATTAAAATTGGTAAATTGTTCATTTCAAATATTGTTTTGCTGAATTTAGATTCCTGCAAATATACATGGTAAATATGTATTCTTATTTCCTTCTATCTGATATTTTAGTAGTTATTATCTGCTATGGCCCAGCAAAATATAAAGGTCATACTAAAACTAGTTGTCACAAGATTGTCATGGCTGGTGATCAATATATATTAAACACCCTGATTTTTGGACCTTCAAAATTCCCTTGATTTCATATTTTTGGGCACAATACAACATATGGGAACGATTCATACACCTTGGTATGGATGGTATGATCCAGTTGTATGTTGACTAGTATTGGTTAGTGGGATTGATATAGTTAATGGAGTGGGTACTATTTTAATGGTACAAGTCGTATAGATGGGTATAGATTGTTTGGTTACTTCACTTATCCTTATTCTGGGTAACCTAAGTTTTATTTGAGTATAAGTCACTCACCATAAGTCATAAGCCAGGGTATGATTCATACCTAGGACTCGTATGATGGTCAGTGTTCAAACCTCCTGGATTCTATTCTACCAAGGGTACGGTTTATGGGTACTAGTCGTACACTTGAATAGAACTTGGGTTTAGGTGTGTCGTACCTTGGATAGTATTGGGTCCAAAAGGGAAAGAATAGGTCATGAGAGGTAGGTACAACACTTAAATGATAGGTACGACTTGTATTGGTCAGTAATACCGTACAAAAAGAATTTAATACAGCTTAATTGAGGTCAATTTAGACATTTTCCCACTTATTCTAAGAAGGTCCCACGACTTATATTGCACTGTGGAGGTTATTTGCACTATTATTCTATTCTTAAATACTTGGAAAACACTCTTAAATCCTCTCTAGAGTTCTTGGGTAAAAAAATATCGAGTTTCATCCTAAGAACTAAATTGGGGCTTGTCTAGGTGACTTCTATCAATCATCATATTTGTTTAAGGCATGTTCTCTTCCCTCATTTTTATTTCCAACTAACGACATGGTTTTGTATAATGTATTCATGATTAAATGTTATATGATTTTAGGTTTTCAAATATGATATGGAGGTATTGGTTATAAATGCTTGTTTATTGTTTTTCCATGTTTTGATTATACTTTTATATGTATTAATGTTTTTTTTGGGTAATTGGCTTCATAGGAATGGTTATTTGGTAATGGACTTTGGTTTCGGAGATACTACGCCCCCAATTTATTTGACAAAATGCCTATAACAATGTTTTTATGATATTATTGGATTTTCAATGTATCTTATTTATGGTTTAAACGGGGTAATGGAACCCTTAATGATATGAATGGTTTAAATGGGTTTTAATGGATTGAAAAGGCCTTGGTAGACATTGTTTCTGTTTAATTGTAAATTATGTAAGGAACATGGGAATCCCCTAAGGATTTTCTAAGGACAATACTTGCAATTTCTAGTTGGTATGATGATAACACTACTAATATTCTTGGTTAATAATAATAGAATAATAGTTTGGTTGGAAAATTATTTTAAATAGGCTTAAAAGAGAAGGGTATAGCAAAGCCCTAGAAGGTAGAGGTCCCAGAGGGATCTAAACTAGAAACTCGTAGTTGATGATTCGAGTTTTGGTCCTAGTAACCATGTGCATGATATCACACTTTATATTTTGGGGGATGTACTAGTCATCCTAGGTTGTCTTTCCTAGTTGTGCGGCTTCATGCACTAGGGCCCTTTCAGCAGGGGGAACTGAAACAATATAGACTATGGGTGGTTTAGGACAACAGAGCTACAGAACCCAGGTAAAGATTTTAAATGGCATGCTAAACCTGATTACCTTTCCCAGAATGGCTATATGTATAGGTATGATTTGTTTGCATATGGAAAATTTTACATGGTTTTATAAATGGCATTATGTTATCTTTATCCTCAGTTCATGCTAGCATTCACCCTCTAAATCAACTAGCCGTTCTACTCTTCCTGCTTAGCATTCGGACATTTAGGGGTAAACTTTAGATTGAAGTGGTGAGCTTCAATCAGTTTGGAAGGCTCCATTTCATGGATGTTATTTCGTACTTTGGATTATATATGAATATTAGTTTTGGCTATGTTGGTAGCATATCCTAACCAAATATTTGTATTCTTTTGGTTTGAGGCTTTTTTAGAACTACTATGGGTTAGAATGGCAAAGATTGGTATTGGTGTTAGCCTTAACATTATTATTGTGGCTAATATCGGTTGACAATATTATTGGTTATTCCATCCTATTTTTTTTTATTATATATTTGATTATTAATGAAACTTGTTTGGTTAAGCTTGGATCTACGGTTTTGTTTCTCTTGGTATAGTTAGATGGTTGTTGTGGGCCGGTCGAACTCAATTAATCAGTCTTGATAATAAACCTATCCCAGAGTTTATAATCTGGATTGTTACGCTATCTTGTTATATTTTTGAAATTTAGCTAACTCAAGGTAGGAGGCTGGAGGTTAGGTTAAGTAACAGAGTTGGTCTCCAATCCCAGTCGAAATCAGGATGCCCATTGCGACAAAGTCCCAAGTTGGGTCACGTAAAGTTTGTATTAGATATTTAGGTTCATGGTTAATTGGGAGCCCATAAAGCCGTTTTAAGTAGAGTCTGTTTTAAGGGTGTGTAGTGCGCCACACTCATAAGAAAGGGGTTCTCGGGAATTTAGAAATGTTTCACTTTCTTGGTATTCAATTTTCAATATTTAAGTATAATTTTGGGGATCTCCTCTAATCCTTGTTTGTTCATCTTTTACATCATGCCTCATAGATCTGGAACACAAGGAAACTCCTTAGTCCTATCTGGGGACTATGTTGATGGGGTACATCCTACATCGGGAGTTCATCTTCGATCTCAGGGTCATATCTATGATACTTCTAGAGTTCCTCTGGTTGTTACTAGTCCTCCTATGAATGAAGTGACAAATACAGAATTTCTCCAGTCTATTCATACTATTGCTTAGTGGGTTTCTACTCAGGCTGAGCAAGATACGTCTGAAGAGTTGTCTGCTGAGGCCACAAGGGTTGGCGATCTTATGAAAATGTATCCTCCTAATTTTACTGGTGTAAAGGTGGCGGAGGATCCTCAAGGTTTATTTGATGAAATAGAGAACATATTCAAGGTAGCGCATGCCACAAATATGGAAGGTATAAACTTTTCATTTTATCAGCTCAAGGATGTTGCATACCAATAGTCGAAGAGTGGGATAAGGATAGTGGTGATGTAGAGGAGGTTTCCTTTTGGGATACCTCCTTTGGAGATTTTTTGAACATTTTCTTTGGATTGTCACACTCATAAGGTTGTCTTTAGGTTCCCTAATGAACCGGTTATAGAGAGTGAAGGTTGTTCCCTAGCTCCTAGGAGGATTTTTAATACCCCGTAAAATTCTAAGCCTAACTCAGCTACTTGAGGCTTAATAAGAAAATCCAACACTTAGAAGAATTTTTCCTAAGTGTTGAAAACACTTAGTTTCATTTTATACCTCCGAACTTTGGAGATTTATTTGTCGACCTTTCTGACCTTTGTTTTTGTATTTTCAAGTTGCATTGTGATGGGGAAAGGTAGTAGTATACCCCGCGTGAGTTTCAGAATTTTTGGAGTAGCGTAAGGGGACTTTTGGGTGCCCAAAACAGTAGCTACGGGCAGTAAGGCCCGCGTCACCTGGCAACTCCACTGCTTGCCCAATTTTCAGTATTTCAGGGTTAACTTCAAATGACCATAACTTCTTGAATACTTTGAACTAGGAGATATGATATATATCAACCAAAAGATCTTTGAGTCCTCTTACCAATGCAATTGATTTCATTCAATTTGAACATCTGAGTAAAGAGTTATGATCAATTTACTTCAGCCTATCAACCAGAAAATAACAGAGGACAGCTGCACCTTCCTCTCTTTCTCCAGGGGTATTTTACTCTTTCTCACCTCTATATATATGCACAAAAACACGAGAATCAGTCATAATTCAGCAACATATGCTTGTTTTCTCTCAAAATTATCAAGAACAAGTATAGGGTTTTTATAGGAGCTTTAAGAATCAAGGAATTTTACCATTAATCTTCAAGATTCTTTTATCTAAGCTATGTATAGTGTTGATTCATAGATTTCTTTCATCCATGAAGCTCAAAAACCCTATTTCAAATTTATAAATAATGAAATTTATGTAGTGGTTTGATTATAACCATGTTGTTGATGTAAATTAAATTTTAATTCCTTGAGTTATCTCGAGAAATCATGAAAACTAATTTATTTTGTAGTATTATTCATATGAACTTTATGTTGAGTTCTTGAAATTTCAAGTTGGACGTTGATGAACATGTTGTTGGTGTTGGATGATTCCCAAGTTGGAATCTTTAAGTTATTTTATGAAACATGTTAGTATATAAGTTGAAATCCATAAATTTAGTGGTTTAAGATTTGTTGAATTGATGATTTTACCTACGTCTAAAATTGTACAGGTAAGGTGTTTGATAATATGCCTAAGAAACTAGAAATCATGTAATATAGCTAAATTGTGACTAAATGATGGATTCATGATACACCTCTATGTCCAAATGGTTTCCATGCTATGAAGGTTCTTGTAAACCTTGTTGGGTTGTTCATGAACTAGCTCTATGAATATATGTCATCTCTATTTGCAATCCCATTTATGTACAAGAATATGATAACCATGTATGTTATGAAATTCCCCAAGTCATGGTATTGTGGATTGTTGATGTTGGTCATGTATTCAAGAAAGTCAGGCTTTGTTAGTTTCCTTCTATCGAGTCCTGGGGGTACTTGTACCCGAAAAATATAGCTCTGTGCCTAGAGCCATGTCATATTTTCACGATATCCTCAATCAAGACACATTCAGTAGAATTTAGTCAGTCATGTGATTTAGGAAAAAAATCTCAGTAATCTCATGAACTCAGTCAGTAAAAAGAATTCAATAATATTCCATCAGACAATGAAATTCAGTAAACTCAGTCCATGTACGATTTAATTTGTTATATTCAGTATCTATTCAGATGGGAGTAGTAATTAGCATCGAGTGAATCCAAGGATAGTAACTCACCTACCAGTAGAGGGTGTGATTCTTAGAAGCAATCCTTGCATTCCAGAACTACGTAACCAGCGTAGGTTGAGAAATCAATACCTGTCAGTTGAGGGTAGATGAGATGGCTTAACCTGTCAGATGAGGGTTCCCACCATTCTCATTAGAGTACCTGCTAGATGAGGGTCACTCACAGTTTATCCTTACCAGTGGCGCGGTATTGACACTCTTCCAATTAGGGTACAGATTGTATCCCAGCTCAACTATAATAGCAATATATGGGGCATGTCGATTAGATAACTACTTCCCACAGTTTCAGTATCAGTCTCAATAAAAGAACTCAGATAGTTCTTCAGGATATCAAGACTAATAGATACAGTCAACTCAGATACAGTACAGAGCTCAGCTAGTTCCATCAGATTTAGGACTGTCAGACATAGTCATTCATGCTATCAGTTATCAGAACTCATGTTATTAGATATATCAGTTATGGAATTCAATTATCAGTCATGACATGTTATTAGTAAATACGTGTCATTAGTATTCATACTCAATAGTCATGTTATCACGAACTCAGTTTCAGGACTGTTATATACGATTAATCAGATCGGTTCTTCATAATCAGAACTATCAGAAATAGTGGTTTTCTTTGTCAGTAATATAACATCAGTTCATCTTTATTTAGTAAATTTAGTTGCCAGTAAATCAGTACACAAAATTTAGTATCCAGTACTAGTACAATTTTAGTTACAGTTATTATATATTCATGCATGTATTCTCACGTTCATGTTAGTCAGTATTGTTCATACATATGAACCCTATGTATTCAGCGTACCTCATTTGCATACCAGTACATTCAAAGTACTGACACGTACTTTTCTCACACTATGGTGTCTTATAACATAGGTTTAGACACACGGGATCCAGAGCTCCCTTATCAATTTTAGAGTAAGCTAGTAACAATAATTAACAGTGAGTCCTCATCTTTTGAGGACAATTATGTTATTATTTATATCACTATTTCAGATTTCAATTTATTTCAGTAGATGGAGTTAGTTGGGAACATGTTCCCTCAACTCCTTATTCAGTTCAGTTTAAAGGTTTTCAGACTACAGCATGTCAGACAATTATTTTTGATTTATGTCGGTATTGTTATGACATCTTTAGATATTATTTTATCATATGTTTATTCATATTTGAACCTTATGGCCTTACAGTATTATGTTTTCGCATATTTTATAGTATGATTATTTAGTGTTTAGGTACAGATATAAGTTATGGTTTAGCTTATGGTCCTACGTTGTCATGGGCACCATGCAGTATTTTGGTTCAGAAAATTAGGACGTTTTAAAATTGGTATTAGAGATTAAGGTTCAACAGTGTCCTAGGAAGTCTGAAATCTGTATTAAGTAGAGTCTTGTACATGGGCATGTTGTGCACCACACTTTTGTGTAGGAGGCTATGAGATATTCTAGGAACAGTTTCCCTTCTTTCACGTCTCAAGATCGTGCTATAGCAATATTGTCTAAGGAACCCATGGAGATTCACATCAGGCTTCCCTCATGTCAACCTTACCTTATTTTCAAGGTAACAGAAATAGTAAAGCTCAAATCCTAAAGATAAGGCTCTCATATAGTCCCTAGAGACAGTTATGGTATATCCCACATGATCAGACAATATCCCCTCAGTTCAGTCATGTTCCAAAGTTGTACAGATTCATTTATGATTATGAGAACTCCTTCGTAAACTCAAATCCAATTTTTGATATGCCATTAGATCCCTTCTCAGAATCCTATGACAGTATAGACCTAGAATTTTAAGCATGGACCCAAGAGTTTAGCAGTAGATGAGTTCGGATAGTATTATCCTGTTTGATTAGATTATGTATTCATGGGGATAGTTGTACCAAGGTAAATCAGGAGTTTTGAACAGTGTAAGCTAGAATTTAAGTTTATTTACTTAAAATTAAGCATAAAGGTGTGGATGTGATCTTAGTAGTATATGAGGAAACAGAAGCAGCTAATACGTTTAGTAGGATAGGCAGGTTTCAAAAAGAGTATAAGTATATGATGATAGATCAAGTGACTAAGTCATACTCTCAGATTCCAGTAGTAGTGCCAGTCTGTATAGAAAAGCAGTAAGGGAAGACGATTCTAAACCCATCCTCTTCTTAGTACAAAGATTTGTACTTCAGCTATCACGAAATCCACTCAAATCTTACAAATCAACTCTAAGGTCATGAACCACGATCATGCACTTTTTCATAGAATCGTGTACGCTTTCAGTTCCCAGCATAGGGAGTCAGATCTAAATCACTCAATGTCACGAATACAAAAACTCAAAACTCAAGTTATGTAGCTCATGACTCATGTACACATATCATGATTTACAGTATACTCAGCTTTCATGACTCATGCTATGCCCCAACAAATCAGATAAATTCAGACTACGTCATGTATATCCTCAGTTCATACCTTTTTGGTAAATTTATGTTATTGATATTCTATTCCTTAGGTTTCAGTCATGTGTCAAGTTCAGTTTGTATCGATTCATGATTCAGGTCCTCCTGATTTAACCCTTCAGTCAACTCTCCTTATGAAAATAGTGTAGTGATGAGCGGTTGCTTAGATAGGAGAGAGAAAATGTTTCATGTTAAGAGAAGATTGTTGCATGCTTATTTTATACAAGGGTCTAGTATTAATGATAGGCTTGAATGTAACTATTCCAAGATAGAGTATCCTCGTAGTTGCGAGTATAACTCAGTTCATGTATCATGCCTCAGTTCCAAATATCAGATAATTATGTCACGATTCAGTTCCTACATGCCTTGTGTATCGCCTTAGTTTTCCTTAATATTTCAGCAAAGACAGTCCAACATTCTTCAAGGGACATAGTATCCTAAGTGGGAGATACACTCTAATCCCTCAAATTGTTATGACATAAACATATCGGTCTCTCTTCACATTATGAATCCATCTTAGAGGAAGGGTTACTTATAAGATGGCCTTCTAACTTCAAATCTCAGTCGTAAGCTATGTACTCAATGGCTCAGTTTAGTTCAAGATACTCTATCCATGTCACACATTACAAACTCAGTTTATATCATGATGTTCAGTTCATGTATCACATTCTAGACTCAGTTATGTCCTCATGTTTCTGCTCACACATATTAAATAATTAATCTCAGACTCATCGGTATTTTAAGTTCAATATAACAGTCTTCCTTAAACTTACTCGTTCTCATGTTTAGATTTTAATACCAAACATGGTATTTAGTTTCATGCCCAAGTTTTAGTTAAACTTGGCATTTTTTACTATTGCATATTCAGTCATATGTTCATGAGCCATTTTAGTCATACAATCATGCATCAGATATGTATGGATTCATCTTATTAGTTATGCACTAGATATTTATTCTCATTTTGAGAAACTCAGTTCATCAGAACACTCAGTCATGCCCTCATGAATCAGTTACACATACATCAAATATGCATGTCCAATATAATATAAATTCAACTTAATAGTAATGAAATCACGGTTCAGTCATTCATGTTCAGTTCATGTTCAGCGTATTAATATTTTCCCTCTCAGTCAGTCTTATTTGAGGATGAATGTTCCCAAGGGGGAGATATTATAATACCCCATAAAATTCTAAGCCTAACTCAGCTCCTTGAGTTTTAATAATAAAATCCAACACTTAGAAGAATTTTTGCTAAGTGTTGAAAACACTTAGTTTCATTTTATACCTCCGAACTTTGGAGATTTATTTGATGACCTTCCCAGCCTCCGTTTTTAGATTTTCAAGTTGTGTTATGATGGGGAAAGGTAGTAGTATACCCCGGGTGAGTTTTGGAATTTTTGGAGTAGCGTAAGGGAACTTTTGGATTCCCAAAATAGTAGCTACAGGCGATAAGGCCTGCGTCGCCTAGCAACTCCACTGTTTGCCCAGTTTTTAGCATTTCAGGGTCAACTTCAAATGATCATAACTTCTTGAATATTTTGAACTGAGAGAGCTGCTATATATCAATCAAAATATCTTTGAGTCCTCTTTCCAATTCAATTGGTTTTATTCAATTTGAACATCTGAGTAAAGAGTTATGACTAATTTACTTCAGCCTATCACCTTGAAAACAACAGAGGACAACTGCGTCTTTCTCTCTTTCTCTAGGGGTATTTTAGTCTTTCCCACCTCTATATATCCATAAAAACACAAGAATCAATCATAATTTAGCAACATATGCTTGTTTTCTCTAAAAATTCATCAAGAACGAGTATAGGGTTTTCATAGGAGCTTTAAGAATCAAGGAATTTCACCAGTAATCTTCAAGAATCATTCATCTAAGGTATGTATAGTATTGATTCATGTATTCCTTTCATCCATAAAGCTCAAAAACCCACTTTCAAATTTATAAATAATGATATTTATGTTGTGGGTTGATTATAACCATGTTGTTGATTTAAATTAAATATTAATTCCTTGAGTTATCTCAAGAAATCATGAAAACTAATTTATTTTATAGTATTATTCATATGAACTTTATGTTGAGTTCTTGAAATTTCAAGTTGGATGTTGATGATCATATTGTTGATGTTGGATGATTCCAAAGTGGGAATCTTTAAGTGATTTTGTGAAACATGTTAGTATATAAGTTGAAATCCATAAATTTGGTGGTTTAAGATTTGTTGAATTGATGATTTTACCTATGTCTAAAATTGTACATGTAAGGTGTTTGATAATTTGCCCAAGAAACTAGAAATCATGTAATATAGCTAAATTGTGACTAAATGATGGATTCATGATACACCTCTATGTCCAAATGGTTTCCATGCTAAGTAAGTGTCTTGTAAACCTTGTTGGGTAGTTCATGAACTAGCCCTATGAATTTATGCCATGTCTATTTGCAATCTCATTTATGTACAAGATTATTATAACCGTGTATGTTATGAAATTCCCCAAGTCATGGTATTGTGGATTGTTGATGTTGGTCATGTATTCAAGAAAGTCATGCTTTGTCAGTTTCCTTCTATCGAGTCCTGGGGGCACTTGTACACGAAAAATATAGTTGTGTGCCTAGAGCCATGTCATATTTTCACGATATCCTCATTCAAGCCACGTTCAGTAGAATTCAGTCAGTCATTTAACTTAGGAAAAAAAATCTCAGTAATCTCATGAACTCAATCAGTAAAAGGAATTCAATAATATTCCATCAGATAATGGAATTTAGTAAACTCAGTTGATGTATGGTTCAATTTATTATGTTCAGTGGTTGTTCAGATAGGAGTAGTAATTAGCACCAAGTGAACCCAAGGATGGGAACTCACCTGCCAGTAGAGGGTATGATTCTTAGAAGCAATCCTTGTGTTCCAAAACTACGTAGCTAGTATAGGTTGAGACATCAATACCTATCAGTTGAGGGTAGATGAGGTGGCTTAACCTGTCAGAGGAGGGTTCCTACCATTCTCATTAGAGTATCTGCCAGATGAGGGTCACTGACAGTTTGTCCTTACCAGTGGCGCGGTATTGACACCCTTCCAGTCAGGGAACAAACTAGACCCCAGCTCAGCTATAATAGCAATATATGGGGCATGTTGGTTAGATAACTACTTCCCACAATTTCAGTATCCGTCTCATTAAAAGAACTTAGATAGTTCTTCAGGATATCAGGACTGACAGATATAGTCAACTGAGATACAGTACGAAACTCAACTAGTTCCATCAGATTTAGGACTGTCAGTTACAGTCATTCATGCTATCAGTTATCAAAATTCATGTTATTAGATATACCAGTTATCAGAATTCAATTATCAGTTATGATATTAAAAATACATGTCACCATTATTCATACTCAGTAATCTTATCATGAACTCGATTTCAGGACTGTTATATATGGTCAATCAGCTATGTTCTGCATAATCAAAATTATCAGAAACAGTGATTTTCTTTATTAGTAATATAAAATTAGTTCTTTTTTATTCAGTAAACTCAGTTGTTAGTAAACTAGTACACAAAATTTAGTTTCCAATACTAGTACAGTTTTAGTTACAGTTATTATGTATTCATGCATGTATTCTTATGTTCATGGTAGTCAGTATTGTTCATACATATGAACCCCATGCATTCAGCGTACCTCACTTGCATACCAGTACATTCAAAGTACTAACGCATACTTTTCTTGCGCTATGGTGTCTTATACCATAGTTTTGGACACATAGGATCCAGAGTTCCCTTAGCAATTTTAGATTCAGCCAGCAATGTTAATTAACAGTGAGTCCTCATCGTTCGAGGAAAATTATGTTATTATTCATATCCCAATTTCAGTTTTCAGTTTATTTTAGTAGATGGAGTTAGTTGGGAACATGTCCCCTCAACTCCTTATCTAGTTCAGTTTAGAGATTTTCAAACTACAGTATGTCAGATAATTATTTCAAATTTTGTCGGTATTGTCATACAATTTTTAGATATTATTTTATCAGATGTTTATTCAGATTTGAACCTTATGGCCTCATAGTACTATGTTTTCGCATATTTTACAGTATGGTTATTCAATGCTCAAGTACACATATAAGTCGTAGGTTAGCTTGTGGTCTTTCGGGGTCATGGGCACCGTGTAGCATTTCGGTTTAGAAAATCGGGGCGTTACAAAGATTTATTTCTTTTCTCAGAGCTCAGAGATTAATCTCTGAAGGTTGTCTTAATCACTTTGTTTGGCTAAAAGATTCTAACTCGAAAGGTCTTTTTTACATTTAATTCTGATGGTAAATAAGTTTTCTGAGGTCTTTTCAGATGATCTTCCTAGTGTTCTTCTGGATAGGGAAATAGAGTTTGGTATTGATTTGCTTCCGAACACTCGTCCAATAACTATTCCTCCTTATAAAATAGCTTCAGCTGAGTTGAGGGAACTCAAGGACAAACTTAAGGATTTTTGGATAAGGGGTTTTGTAAGACCCCAGAGAATCCTAGTCATTTGAGTCCATTAAAATATGCCAAAAGAGGTCCTAGACATAGGAAAATTTCAACAAAGTGTTAGGACTTAGTCATTTCTAATGCCCTCAAAATTTAAATGATTTATTTATGACCTTCCCGACCTTAGAAAATTAGTTTTTAAGTTTATTCATGATCGGGGAAGTCAATAGTATATCTCGAGTGAGTTTTGAAATTTTCAGACAAGCGTAAGGGTACGTTTGAAACTCCAAAATAGTGGCTCAAGGAGATTATCCCGCGGCGACCTACCAAGTCCAGTGCTGGGGGGAGCCCGCAATGTTGATTGCGACACCCTGCCCAAATTGGCACCCTAGAGCCCGTGGCACTCTAGGAACTTATCCCATCAACTTTTCATTCCAACTAGATTATTTTAGATAGTTGTTTAATTTTCTTTTCAGTAATACATTATTGGTTTTCATTGTTTGTAAACCTTTTGGCATTTCAGTTATACTTCTGCATTATTACAATATTACTATTCAGTGCTCACAACAGGTACTAGTCATGGGTTAGCTTGTGGTCCTTCAAGATCGTAAGCATCATGTGACGTTCGGGGTATAGAGTGGCAGTGAGGTGTTTATGGTTTATTGTGATGTATCTAGAGTGGCACTTGGTTATGTTTTGATGTAGCATGGGAAGGTTATTGCCTATGTTTATTAGCAGTTGAAGGTGAATCAGAGAAATTATCTTACTCATGATTTGGAGCAATTGGCGGTGTTTTTTGCTTTATAAATATGGCGGCATTATGTATATTGAGTGCATGTAGACATATTTTCTGATCATAAGAGTCTACAGTATTTGTTCACTGACAAGTAGCTAAATCTCAGCCAAAGGAGATAATTGTAGCTTCTCAAGGACTATGCCATTAATCATCACTGTCACCCAGGTAAGGCTAATATGGTTCACTATAACATTTTTGGCCTCAGGCTACTTTTGTAAAGCGTGCCCTAAAATAGCAGAAAGTGTGGCCTTCGATCAAAGGCTACACTTTTTGACTTTAGACAACACTTTTTGGTGGGTGGCCTAAAGAGGCGTAACCTTTGCTCAAAGGCCACACTTTTCAAGGGTTGCCATAGCAGCTACATGTTAAAAGCGTGACCTTTAAGGTGTAAAGGCCACACTTTATAGCTTGTCATTGGTAATACTTTTATTTGATAACACTACACTTATAAGTGTTACCTTTGTTTTTCTATGCCCACGCTTCATAAGTGTAGACTTCTGCAGCAGCTCTATAGTAACAGTTAAAAAATGTTGCCTTTGTTTTATTATTGGGCACGCTTCACAAGCGTAGCCTTTTATGGCACCTCTATAACAACACTTAAAAAACATGGCCTTTTATTATTGATCCCATTGCTTGTCCTAAGTCAAATGTCACCACCCCTCTTTCATCTAAAGTTCTCGCATGAATTTACTTACATGTTGTTGGTCCTCAAACATTTTTCTTCTGTGGCTCTCCTAGATTAATGTAACAACCAAGAAATAAGAAACAAAGACAATGAGTAATAAAATTATAGGATTCAAGAAATACCATTTGTGCCACAATCAACATTCATATTCTCATCACTATTCGACCACCCATCCTCACTAATTTCTTTTTGTTCCACAGGATCATCCAATCGAGTATTATGTTTATCTAGATCTTCAGTGGGCAGAACTCTAACACCATCTGTTGTGTGAACATCATGTTCTTTTTCACCTCTTATGTTTATCCCTTGTTTTTCTAGAAACTGATCAAGACTACTTGACGGTAGGACTGACTTCCTCTTCATCTATTTGCAGTTTTCTAGCTCTTTAATAGCATGTTGTTTCTCTTGTTCAACTTGTGATCTTCCAATGATATATGAAGTATTAACATCGACCTTTGAAAATCCTTGGAACATAATGTTATGCATAGGTGACTCGACTCCTCTCTTATAATGGGCTCTCCAGATTGAGGTTGAAATAACCGTTGTTTGTTTTGTCCTTTTATAGTGATCAAATATAAAGCATTAATCTCTTCCCTTGAGGATGAGTGGATCATTGAATTGTGAACAGGCAATATACTCTTTCCTTGTTGTGCAATGGACTCCTCAAGATTTTTTCTTTTTTGTGTCATCGGTGTTTGAGGTTTCCTAATTTTTTCATTGTGTTCTTTTGAAAGTTGTTCTCTCTTAATCTTATATTCCTTAACTAGTTCAGCACTTGAATGGTATTGAGTATCGGAATTCATATTCCTTAAAAGACTTTGAGCTTTGTTCGAATTTGAAACTTTTTCCTTTAGAATTGATGCCTGCTTCATCCTTACAAACTGCAAATAGAGGCAAAGAATATTAGATTACCAGAATATTAAATTCACAAAAACATTACATGAATAAAGGGAACCCAAATAGGTGGCAAAAGAAAGAAAAAAATAGTACAGACAATGCTAACTGAGGAGTTCTCTTTAGTGTTCTAAAATGCCTCTTCTTGAAAACTGTGTATGGACCGTGGTCATTGCTATTCCAAAAGCTTTCAGGTCTACTATAGCTTTTGTCTCGGACTCTTCAAAAATGTCACCGTATGGGTGACCGATCCTCCAAAAGTAATGCATTTTGGAAGATTCGACACAGGAGCAACAACATTTTTGTAGAGTTCAATCAATGTAGACTATAGTTTCTACATAACAATAGCCTTTCAGCTCACAACAAGTTTGGTTATTGAGAACTATTCTTAGTTCTCAGGTGCCGTTTGCCAGATCAAGAAACAGAATAATCTATACAAAAGAGTAGCTAAACTTATCTACTTGTGGTTGATCCTTAGTTCAGATATTTTTCAGATATCTATTATCCCGCCCATGCCCAGCTATCTTTCTTGGGAAAGAGGACAAGATTCTAAAGCATGATTGGGTAAAATTTCTAGACTAAAGAGGCCAAAGAAGTAACTAAAAAGAGGAACCCTTTCATAACCTTCCTGTCGCCAATCCTCATCAGGTTTGAACTCAACTACTCATGAATCAATAGGAACTAGCAATGAAATATTGCCCGAAAAAAGGATAGTAAAGCAGAATACATCCATATCCATGTTCATTCTATGCTTTTTAATAGATTTTCTTCTGCTTCTCACCACAAAGCAAAAAAAGACAATAGCAAAGAATAAGCTTCAGAACAGGAAAAAAAGTTTTACAATTTCACCTCTTAAGCAACATAGCAGAAACTAAGAACTAGGACCTTATGATTCATTACATAATCAAATGAACACTGAAATAATAAGCTGAAAAAATACTAAACACAGATATACTCTTAAAATATAGGAAAACAATTTTACTCCAACTTTGGGTTCTTTGAAGTAGGCATACATCATAATCCTTGATTTAGGTTGATGATAGTTTGATTATAGGTAGTGACGGGTAGATAGCTGGGTATGGGCGGGATTCTAAAATACATCAATCCATTCTTCTCAAACTCTTCAATTTCATTAAGCAATCTAAGTTCTTCCAAATTGGAAGGTTTTTCAGCTGGAAAACTGAGTAAGGATCATTTCCATTACTTATAGAAAGACTAGGTGAGAATTGTGTGACACAAATTTTTCCAGCTTCTTCAAAATCAGGTAGCATAAGCTCAAGTTTATGAGTATGTCTGGGTTAAATTAAGCCACATAGAGTAATAACAAGCTAATCCAAAAACACCACCAACAACAAAATAAATAGTATGTAATATAGCAAAGTCATGAGTTACCTTAGCTGACCATCCGAAAAAAATCTGGTTTAACACAAATAGGTGCTGCTTTCTTGAAAAATCCAATCTTTAACTCAAAGAGAAAGGTGGTGTTTTTTGTTGTGGATGTTTGAGTTTTTTGTTGTTTAATGGTCTTTTTATGAAGGTGATTTGATAACCTTTTTGTGTGATTTTAGAAGCTAGAAACAGAAGATGTAGGAGGAACCAAAAACAGTCAACACATATATACATAGAAATAGAAAATCTGTAAACATAACAATCCCAATTCCAACTGCCCAAAATCTAAATACACATATATAGTCATAACAGTAAACACATATACAAATACTGAGTTATAGGCTCACAACAGATTTAAATCTACAAAACTACACACAGGTAAAAGGTAAATTAGTAATTCATATTTCACATCCGATCAATAGTCAGCACAGCTAATGTATCTATGTAGTCTTCAGAGAAAAAATATAAGTGAAGTGATAAATGAAGGTATACTTTTTTAGTATCACAAAGCTACCTCAAAATTCGTTGGTCCGATATCTTTCAAATGACCGCTACCTGATAATAATAGAATAAAATAGGCATTTAGGAAACATCAGTTTAGGGTACAACCAAAAAAAATCATTAACTAACATATATAATTGCATTGTGCTAAGGGTAAGCAAGCACTGTATGGTTACTAATAAAATAATAACTAGGCTCACGAAAGAAGCCAACCAGAGACTTAAATATTTTCATGATATCATGTGTCTTTAATATTAAATATCTAAAAAGGCCAGAAAATACATAAAGATTGTCAATCTCCTCAATATTTGTAGCAGCAAACAACAGAAAGGGTAAGCTAACATCAAGGGACATCAGCAAAATAACAAAGTCATGGTTCATCCTCAAAATCAACATCATCGTCAAGCTCTTCTCCAGAATCATCCGCAAACTTCTCTTCGTATTCTTTCTCATACACATCTTTAGATATTGCTTGAGGGGCAGTGAGGTGTTTGTGGTTTATTGTGATGTATCTAGAGTGGCACTTGGAAGGTCCACAAAAGAATTGCTCTCATTTGAAAGGTTTGATTTCTTGAAGCATCATATATTTCAACACCTGTTTTCCACAATAAATTCAACTCATCAATCAATGGCTGTAAATAAATGTTAATGTCATTTCCAGGTGACCGAGTCTCGGGAATGAGTAAGGAAAGCATAGAATACTCTGGTTTTATGCACATCCAGGGCGGTAAATTATACACCTTCATTATAACTGGCCATGTTCTATGAGATATACTCATGGTTCAAAATGGAATGAATCCATCAGTTGATAATCCAAGTCTTAGATTACGAGAATCTAGTGGAAAATCTAGATACAAGCTATCAAAATAGTTCCATGCTTGTCCATCAGCGGGATGCCTTAACTTTCCATCTTTAGAATGCTCCTCGTTATGCTTCCTCAATGAATCTGCTGTCTTTGAGCACATAAATAGCCTTTTGAGTCTAGGAACTAATGGAAAATATCTCAAAAATTTTGCTAGAACACGATCAGGTTTTTTAGAAGGCTCAACAACCTCACTATCTACTTCAGGAGGTTTAATATATCAAGAAGATCCATGAACATGACACGGTTAATCATCCTTATAGTCATTCATAAACAAAATACAATCATTAGGACAAGCATGAATTTTCTCATAATTAAGACCGAGATCCTTAACCATAGACTTGGCTTTATTGTAAGATGGAGGAATGTTCAACTCTGGCATTGCCTCTTTTAATAATTCTAAAAGAGAAGTGAATGATTCATTGCTCCATCCATGCAGACACTTCAATAAATATAAATGGATTATGAATGATAATCTAGAGAATCCTTTACAACTGAGATATAGCTCTTGGCTTGCCTCATCCATTAACTTATAGAACTTCTTAGGATATTCATCTTTACCTTCATAAAGTCCTTTATCTTGTGCAATATATCTAAATTGATCATTCAATAACCCCTAAATATCATCATTCGAGTCATCCATATGATCGTCACCATTCAAATCAATTTCCTATTCCCCGTGATTGATCCATCTTTTATAACCATGAATAAATCCACGAGCAATTAGATGATTATACACTATATCTCTTCGAGTCCAACAGACATTACAACATTTATTATATGGGCACTGAATTTCTTCTCCTTGAGGATCTCCATAAGTGTAAGCAAAATCCAAGAAAGATTTAACACCATTTTCATACTCATTGCTATACCTAGGTAAATCCATCCAATCCTTAGACGGCACATTTGTATTCCTAAAGAAAGTCAATATTAAAATTAGATCTCGTAACATACAAAAGCATTAATTACTTACTAGTAAATTCTAAAAGCCACGAGTAAGTTATCAAAATTGTGTGTTGGTTGATGATAAAAAATTCTTACCTAGTCATGGCACTTGTGCTAAGCTGAACCAAAGTTTAAATCGGCCTCTTCAGATCTTTCTAAATATCCTAATAAAAAGTAAGTAAAATTAATAAGTGACAAGAACAAAGACAATTTCTAACTAGCATTATATTGGTGGTTATTCAACAAAAAAAACCAAACATTTCTAATATTATGGTGATGAATAAACTAATATTTCTAACTAGCATTATATTAGGACACCTATTTAGAAGTGGAGAGCCTACTAACAATTCTCAGAGTACTCACAATATGGAAAAAACACCAAGTAATGAGCTTTCCCCAAAGCCAATTGTTGTTTCACAACCTATAGATAACACCAAGAATGTTCCAGCAGGCATTCACAGTAGCAACACAAACAACTATTTACAAATGATCCCAGTAAGAGGCAGTTTCATAGTTTTAAAACAAGGCAACGATTTTATTAGAGTGGCAGGAAGGCTCCAATAAACAAGTGAATGCAAGAAAATGGATGACTTGCAAAAAGAAAGGGTTTTTAAAGAATGACATTTTCTAATCTAGACTAACAGGAACCTCTTAGATGCATTAAGGTTAACTCAAAACCAAATATAAGCCCCCTCCGAGACAAATTGAGTTCTGTTCCCTTTTTTATCCAAGGGTTCTGTAAAAGGTTTCAGCATTTCATAGGGTAAGCTGAAGACATTATACCTACCAAGGAATAAAACAAGAAAGAATGATACCAAACAAAACATCCATGGAACATTTGGTATTGACCAGGCTTTAATATATCTATCGTTCTACCTTTCTTCTTAGAGAGTGACACCAGGAAACATGAAATAGCATCCAGTAAAGGAATATTTGTACCTTTTCCCTTGTTTTAATTTTATCATGATTACCTAAAATACAAATATGGGAACCTTATAGAATATCCAATAGTAGGCACTAGAAAGAAGAAAGATTTATGTTTGGACAAAGAAAATATAGTTCAATATAGGTGAAGTCAAGAAAAATCAAATCTTTTCGTTTTATCTTTAAACATCTCAATGAATACCTAACAGCTGCATCAGAATAGGTAAATGATATCTAAGCATTTTTTAGTAGAACACACTATTTCTTAGATCATTTTACAGTACTGGCTGGACAAAAAATAAATGACAAGTGATAGCTATGAGTGCACACAGGTAGGGGAATTAGCTAGTAATAAAACGTGAAAAAGAAAAGTGTATGGTATGATGCAGATTAAAACTAAGGAGCAATGTAATAGATGCAGAAATATTAACATCCTTAAAGAAACAATTTTTCAACATTACAGATAGCTAAAAACTCTAAAATAGGAATATATTTGAAACAAAACACTTAGTTTTTCCTTTCATTATAAAATATAAGTAAGCTCTTCAATTTTTTTTTGAAAAAATTAGGTTAATTTTCCAATCATTGAGCCTACTTATCTTCTAACAAAAAAATAAATCTATGCATCTTCTACAAACTGAAGTATGCAATTAACAATGCAAGACATTTATAACTTAAATAAGTGAATTAGCTTCACGCGCTATGTTTTTTTTCTTGTAATTTTTACTGTACTGATCCTCAGTAAATAGCAACATAAAACCAAAAGTTAATGCATATAAACAAGTTCTTCAATCATCAAGTACATTATAGCCTTCCTACACTAATCATTACAACATCGGTGATCTTTGGCGTGTTACATTTCCAAATATTGGAGATCACCATCGAGAAAACTGCTGTAGTGAAGGATATTCAGCCTTCAGTAAGCAAGCCAAAAGTACCGATGTTATTAGAAAAGTACATATTTTTTATTTGTTCTTAGGCTACAGTTGACAAGCTTCCTAAGACAACTTCAGTCTACTGATTAAAAGGAAAGACTTTGTTCACTTCCTGTAAATTGATTAAGTTATCCTAATACTAGAGACATTTTGATAGAATGTGATACTCATGGTAAGTTACAGGGAATACAGATGGCCACCTAAGGGAAGAGTGTAATGAATATGTAATGATATGCTACACTAAGTGACAAGAGTTGGGTTGCTTGCTTCAGAAAAGCTCTAAAATATACTAGTATTTCTACACTCCTGCCCTCTAATCAATATGCCTGTGTCATTCTTTCACCCCAATTTCTAAACATTGCAAATAAGTTAGGAGTCTTTATCATGGTTCTTAACCTTCTTCTCTAACTAAGGTGCCCGACTACCAATTTATATATGTTATTCATCTTTTATCCTAGTCGTGGAAACATTCTCTAGAAGAAATATAGGGTAAGGCCGCATACAATGAATTATGTGGTCCGGTCCTTCCCAGACCCGCGCATAGTGTGATCTTAGAGCACTGGGATGCCCATTTAACCTATAGTAGAAACATCATGGTATTTGCACGAATGGTATTTGCACCAACTATTGTATCTATGTAATGAAAACAGGCAATTTATAGCTAAAAAAATGCAACATCACAAAAAATTCATAAACTCAAAAGAACCAATAAATTCTCAAAACACAAATTCATGAATCAATAAAAAACCAAATTCAAGAATCATAAATCAACGGAACCAAACTCCTCAAATTCTCTTCAATCGTATTAAGTGGAATCACAGCACACCCCAAATTGGCATTCCCAAAATCCAAGAAACTCAAAAAAATAACAAATTCCCAAAACCAAGATAAAAAATTGACAAAATAATTAAAAGGGTGTTCAAATTCACTAATTGATCAAAAAAGATCAAAATGAGTGATTGACTATCACCTTTAGGTTGACAATTCCTCACCAGTAGTTGCCCTTACTCGCCCCTCGCCGGTGGTCTCCCCTCGTCTGTGGTTTCCCTTCCAAGCCAATGGCATCTTTGACTAGTTCAATGGTGTTTTGGTGTTATTCAATGTTGGAGAGCATCTGGTTAATTCGACCTACAGCAAAATCAAAGGCATAACATTTGATTTTGTGTAAGAAAATTTGAGCAGCAAAATTTATCACTTGTGATTCTTGAATACAATGATGAAATATGAAAAAATGACCTACGATTCTTATCAAAAGATCCCTATGAAAGAGCAACAGTTCATTTATAGGCTACTTACTACCTATAATTAATTTAGTTGAAATGATAGCGTAGGGTTTTTTATTTTTAATAGACTTAAATTTTTTAGGTGAATTATAAATTGGAGGGAAATTAAAGTATTTGGGAGGGAGAGAAAATTTTAATGAAAATTTTAGGCCACATTTTAAAAATGTTGTCTTCTAAATTATAATAAAATTACACTTAAAAATGTAGCAATATATGTGAATAAGCATTGTCAATTATATCATGATTTGACAACATTTGTAAAGTGTGGTGTACATTATTAAAGATCACACTTTCAAAGTGTTTCCAAAAGCAATGTGGCCAGAAGTAAAAACTAAGGTTACGCTTTAAAAGTGCGATCTTTAATGGTATAGACCACACTTGTAATGTGTGGGTCAGGTTTAGTGTGGCCTTAGGCCAAAAATGTTGTGGTGGTTGTTGATGTTCTTAGCAAATTATCCATGAGGAGTTTGACTCATGTGGAAGAAGAAAAGCAGGAACTAGTGAAAGATATTCACTGCTTGGCTAATCTTGGAGTTTATCTTTTGAATTCCAAGGATGGTGGATAATGGTATAGGAAGTGGTTGGTTCATCTATTGGTGCAGAGATTAAGGAGAAACAAGTACCAGATCCTATATTAATGAAAATCAAGAGTGATCTGGTTATGCAAAAGGTAATGGTGTTTGATATCAGTGGCAATGGTACTTTATGGTACCAAAAGAGATTGTGTGTTCCTGATATTGATGGCTTGCAGCAAAGGATTTTTGATGAGGCGCATAAATTGCTCTATGTTGTACATCCTGACTCGATGAAGATGTATCATTATATCAAGGAGATGTAATAGAGAAATAGTATAAAAAAGGACTTAGCTGATTTTGTGGCTAAGTGTTGGTGTGTCAAAAAGTTAAAGTTGAGCATATAAGACCTAGTGGGTCATATCAAGAGATTGTTTTTCTCAAATTGAAACAGGAGGTAATCAATATGGATTTTTTTATCAATATTCCTTGGTCTCAGAATTAATATGATTTGATTTGGGTCATCGTGGATAGGATGACAAAGTCTGCTCACTTTTTGCTAATAAGGACTAACTTTTTAGCAGAGGATTATGCGAAGTATTATCTTTAGGAAATTCGGAAGATTAATGAGTTACCTCTTTCGATTATATCTGATCGTGGTACACAGTTTTCATCTCATTTATGGTGGTTTTTTCAGAATGGATTAAGTACTAAGGTGAGTCTGAGTACTACTTTTCATCCTCAGACAGATTGGCAAGTAGAAAGAACTATTCAGACATTGGAGGATATGCTTCGAGCATGTGTTTTTTATTATGGTGGCAGGTGGGTTAAGCATCTACCTTTCGTAGAGTTTTCTTAAAACAATAGCTATCACTTTAGTATTAGTATGCCTTCTTTTGAGGCATTGTATAGTAGGAAGTATAGATCTTCTTTGGTTTAAGCTTGGTGAGAAGTATATGTTTTGTTCAGATTTGGTCAATCATGTTATTGAAAAGGTGAAGGTGATTTGGGATAGGCTTAAGGCTGCCCAAAGTCACAAAAAATCCTATGCAGATATAAAGCATAGAGACTTAGAGTTTAAGGTTAGGGATAAGGTGTTATTTAAGGTATGTCACATGAAGGGAGTCATGCGGTTTGTCAAAAAGGGAAAGATCAGTCCCCATTATATTGGTCCTTATACATTTTTGTGAAGGGTTGGAAGTGTTGCTTATGAATTGGAGTTGTCTTCTAGTTTGAACTTCATTCATTCGGTATTTCATGTTTCCATGTTGAGGAAGTGTCTTGGTGATCCTTCTTTGATTGTTACTTTGTGGATTTAGGTATCTCAGACTCTCTATTTTATGAAGAGGTCCAAACTAAGATCTTAGATAGGTAGGTTCATTTGTTGCAAACCAAGGATGTTACTTTACTTAATGTTCTATGGAGGAACCTTAAGGTGGAAGAATCTACATGGGAACCGGAAGAGGACATGAAGTCCAAGTATCTGCATCTATTTACTACCCTTGGGAGTAGTGCGGAAGGTATATGTCTTTAACACACCTTTAATTTCTCAGTTTATTAAAGGAATTATTAATATCTTTGTCTCTTATTTTTCAAACTTTGTTAAAGATTGGAAATATATTTGATAATGCAAATCAATCGTGTTGTGGTTACCCTAACCTTGTACGCCATTCGGGTATGAATGTTTCTAATGGGGATAATGAAACACCATGGTTTATGCATCATAAAAAATTTCCTTGATTTCTTATTTTTGCGAATGATACGACTTAGGGGAATGAGTCATACATTTAGGTATGAGTGGTATGGTCCATTCAGATGTTGAATATTATTTGTAAGTGGGATTGATATAGTTACTGAAATGGGTACAATGAGGGTGGCACAAGTTTTATAGTTGGGTATGGGTTGTTTGATTACTTCACTTAACTTTAGACTTGTTAACATTAGTTTTATCTTAGTATGAGTAGCTCACCATGAGACGTAAACCAGGGTACGAGCCATTGCCAGGACTTGTATGATGGTTAGTGTACAAACTTCCTTGATTTTATTCTACCTGAAGGTACGATTTATGTGTACTAATCGTACACTTGAATACGACTTGTGTTTAGGTATGTCCTACCTTAGACAGTGTTGGGTCGAAGAGGGAAAGCCTAGGATACGATAGATGGGTACCACTCATACAGGATGGGTATGAATCATAAGGGTCAGTTATACCCTATGATACCAATTTAATGTTATTTAAGTGAGGGCAATTTGGACATTTTCCTACTTATCCTAATAAGATCCCTTGACATATATTGCACTTGGGAGGTTAATTACACTATTATTCTATTCTTAAACACTTGGAAATCACTCTTAAATCCTCCCTAGAGTTCTTGGGCAAAGAAAGCTAAGGTTTCATATTAAGGAGTAAATTAGGGCTTGTCTTGGTGATTTCTCTCCATTATCATCTTGGTGTAAGGCATGTTCTCTTCCATCGTTGTTAGATCTAACTAAAATCATGGTTTTATACAATGTTTTTATGATTTGAATGTTGTATGATTTTGGGTTTTTAAATATGATTTGGGGGATTTTGGTTATAAATGCTTGGTTATGATTTTCCCATGTTTGAATTATGTTTTTATGTGATTTAATGGTGGTTCTGGATAATTTTTACATGGGAATGGTTCTTTGGTAATGGACTTCGGTTTTGGAAATACTATGCCCCCAATGTGTTTGATGAGATACTTATAACAATGTTTTCACTATGTTATTGAATTTTCAATGGAACTTATGCATGGTTTAAACCTTGTAATGGAACCCTAAATAGTATGAATATTCTAAATGATTTTAAATGGATTGAAAAGGCCTTGGTGGCCATGGTTTTGATTTAATTGAAAATCATGTGGGGTACATGGGAATCCCCTAAGAATTGGCTAAGGACAATACTTCCAAGTAATAGTCGAGATGAAGATATCACTACTAATAGCCTTGGTTAATATTAGTGGAATAATGATTTGGTTGGAAAAGTTTTTAAATTAGGATTATAAAAAGGGGGTGTATGGTAAAGCCTTGGAAGGTGGAGGTCCCAGGGTGATCGAAACTGGAAACTCATATATCCTGATGTAAGGTTTGGTCCTAGTGACCGTGTGCATTATGTCACACTTTAGATTTATGGGGATGTACTTGTCCTCAAAGGTTTTCATCTCTGGACATGTGGCATCATGCATTGGGACCCTTTCAATATAGGGAGCTAAACCTACATAGCCCGTGGGTGGTTTAGGACAGCAGAGCAATACAGCCTAGGTAAAGGTTTTAAATGGCATGCAAAACTCGGTTCCCTTTCCCAGTACGGTTATATTTATCTAGGGTTTGTATGCATATGGATGGTTTTACTTGGTTTTATAAATGGTATTATTTTGTCCTTATCCTGAGTTCGTGCTAGCGTTTACCCGCTAACCCATCTTAGGGTGCCTGTATCCTACACGATGTAGGAACCAACCATTCTACTCCTCCTGCTTAGCATTCGGACATTCGGGGGTCAGCTTGGATTAATATGGTGAGCTTCCATCTATTCGGAAGACTTTATTTCATAGATGTTATTTCAAACTCTGGATTACTTATGGATATTGATTTGGGGTATGGTTGGGGGCATGTCCCAATCAAATATTTGTATTCTTTTTGTTAGAGACTTTTGTGGAACTACTATGGGTTGAAATGGGAGGGATCGGTATTGGTGTCAGCCTTAGCATTGGTATTGGTATTTGGGATGATACCGGTTCATAATGTTGTTGGTTGTTCTAGCCTATTTTATTTTGGGATTATATATTTGATTATTAATAGATCTTATTTGGTGATGGTTGGATATATTATTTGGTTTGTCTTGGTATGATTGGACGATTGGCATAGGATGATCGAACTCGGTTGGGTTGGTCTCGGTAATAGACCTATCCCAGAGTCTGTAATCTGGATAGTTACGCTATTTTGTTATATGTTAAAAATTCAGCCAACTCGGGACAGGTGGCTGCAAGTTGAGTTAGCTGATGGGGTTGGTCTCGGATCCTTGTCAGAATTGGGATGCTTATTACAACAAGGCCCCGGGTTGGGTTGTGTCAATGTATAACCTTCTACATTAGACAGTTGAGTTTCTACCTTTAAAGTACGTGTATTTTGGTAATAGATTTCAGATTAAATGGCCGTTACTTCTTACCATTTTCAGGAACACTCAGTTTTTGCTTACTTTATGGGATGCTCACTTTATGGAATGACTTTGGGGAAATTGAAGGGTCCGAATTGCAGGCTAAAATAGAAAAGAAAGAGTACCCAGTCATTCTTCGAAGGAACATAACAATTTTTACTTATCAGGGTATAACCATATAAAGATATCCAGTTAAAGATGCTCATATAAAATGCAACATCACGGAATCATTTTTTATGTACAGGTTAATCACCGCAGACCAAGTTTAACACAACGTTGTGCATTAATCCTTCCAACCCGCAAACTTTGGAGCTCCTCGACCGGTATGAAATTCTCATATTTCTTCTCTAACTTTTGCGTTACTTTAGTGAGAACAAAGGCTAGCTTATTTGATTTGGTGATAGGGCTAAATCAAACAAAGAAATTCTTTCAAGTCGTGCTTTGTGTGTTCTTCCTAGCGGTGCATCAAGCAGCTCCTCTGCGTAGTCCACCCCACTCATACTTACTCTAGTTACCAACCATGTTACCTCCATTGCATAAATGACCTCACGAACTTTTATAAGTTTATGCATTATCTGCACCTAGTCAGTTTACTCATGAAGTGGAATAAACATGTACATACTTGAAACATTGAGCCTACAATGACAATATCAGATGACTCCCAAACGTTCTGTGTGTTAGAATGTTCAGGCTGAAAACAAAAGATCCACAAAGGATAGGACGCCATTTCATTATCCAAAGTGCGAGCGGTAGATGACATTAGTTCTTCGGTATTATGTTCATCCCATACACATAAATTCTAGTTATGAAAAATGTAGCATATACCTCCAATATTAACTTACTACGTACGCAGTTTTATGTTCCTAATCGATCTTACTGATGGTAGTGGCTCAGCAACGGCATTGATATGAGGGTTTCTTAATCAAACCCTCTTAAGTTCAATTCAGTGTTTTTGCATATCAAGCAGAATTTAATGTATAAATGCTTATTGCACAAGGTTTTTCTTCATAAGTGACACTGGGATAATAAGTTTTGATCATCTAATTCACAAAGGAAAAGCTATTGCGCGTGAAGATGATGAAGGAAACGTCAATGCTGTGATTTTCCTGGTGGACTTATATACAAAACTCTACAGCATTGCACGATATGGAAGTTCTGCAAATTGTGCAGGTGCCACTACAGTTGAATGAGATCAATGTATTGAAACTTTTATGATCTTCCAAGTTGAGTCATGAGTTTAATAATGTTATATCACAAATGGTATGCTACTTTATGGCCATCTTGTGAAATAATCTGAAATTATTTGTTGCTGCAGTAATTTGATCAGCATTAATTTACAGTTTCTCACTGAATATGTGTTTAATTACCTAATAATCTTATGGTACCCTCCATGTTTTTTGAACCAAATAGTATGCTTAAGCTTCTATTTCAGTTATTGATAATGGAATCAGCGAAGTGAACATGAAGTTATAATGGGGAAAAACAAATTTTATGATTTGTAATTTTATGTATACATTAATAAATGATATAATTTAGTATGTTTTGAAGTGGGTAGTGGGTGGGTTGATTTCGGTTATAATGAAGTTTTAGGACTTACATATTGATGATCTTTGTTTTAAGACATCATATGATTCATGTCATTCTGTATTTCCTTATTAATGGGAGTTGTTTGCTACTTCCATTTTCATATTCTAAGTTCTCGATTCAAATTCTTGTCATCAAAGAAAGTAACTTTTTGAGATAATAAAGGCAACGGTAAGATCCGATAAGTCCATGGTTTGTGATGAGATTTGCTACTGGGAGAATGCCGTACTTGAAACTGTGAAATTTACACGGGAGACAAAGACATGCAAGATTCATGAAAGGATCTATAACTTTTTTGTGGGAATTGTAAGAATCATTTCAAGTTTATGGTTTTGTATGTTACGTCGCGTGATAATTAAGAGAGTTATAGGTTCATTCATCATATATAGACTTTGTAGGGTTCTTCAAAAGCTGGAGTTGTTGGTGAAGCTTTAATTGATTTTTCGAGTTATGTTGACGCTACTATGGTTTCCTTGGTGTCTCTTCCTCTCAGAAATTCAAAATCTGATGTTGTCTTGCATGTATGTCAAAATGTTGATTGGTATTTTTTAAAGACTGCTTTAGATTGGTATTTTGTAATTCTTTTCAATGGTATAATTGGTTTACGTTTGCTATTGTCAAAATGTAGGTTTCAATACAGAAGATTCAGGATTCTTCTAATCAAAGGTGCTATCCAATTTCCTGAAAGTTTCATTATATTTGTGTATTTAGTTCTTGATTGCAAGTTGAAACTAATGACAAAAAAAACCATTTCCTTTTTGGTGTTTTTACAGTGTTTTTGTAGAAATAAAAAATGCAAAACTGAATTCTCTAGATAGAAGCTTGAGATCACAACTAAGCAATGGTGATTTTTTGAATATGCCTATATCTATCGTTTTTCCTGCATTGATTTGATTCTATCAATAGATACCATCACATCCCTCTGTTTAATTCTTTTATCCATTTCTAAAGGTACCTTCTTCTCTTATTTGCACTTTATATACTTGTTTATTTTTTATAAATACTCCAAAAACTCATTAAAGTATTATAAGAGACAAACAGACACCGCAAACGATAAAAAACCAATAAATAAAAACACCTTCTACTCTAGCTTTTTGGATATGGGACTCAAACTCGAAAGTCAATCTCCTTTCTCCTGCCATGGTTTTGAACGAGTCAAGTGATTCTTTTTGGTTAAACTCATCAAGATTCAACAACGAATGACTTCTAGGAAGTCATTAGGAATAACTTTTGTGGAAATAACAACTCTAAGTTAGCATTATTGTCATCATCTATCATTCGCTTTTGATAAACTATTGTTTTAAATTTTAAATGAAATAGGTTTGAGTAGAGCGAAATTGACATTTAGTATTTGTAAAGATGTGGCAGTGTAGTTGAAATGATTCATAATAAAACGAATTAAATATGGATGATTTATGTAGCTTGATTCTGTACTTCAGAAGTTCTCAATTGTTGCTTTAAATTTTAATGAATGGATATGCTGGATTTCTGAGGATATGATGACGATTTTATGTAGTTGGATCATGTAATTTAGAAGTAGCTGATTTCATGTTATCCACAGATTGATTTGTATGTTCAAAGAATTGAAATGTGATTTTGTTGATTGTCTCCTCTATGTAATATCTAGCGATTCTGATAACGGCTACTCTAATTTTTAACAGATAACTTATTAGACAGTTCTTGTAGGTATCCTCCCTGCATCTTTTGTGAAGTTACCATATCTTAAGAAAATGCATTAAGAACATCCAGAAAAAAGCCTACTTATCTCAACAAACATACTGAAGAAAATATAACTTTTTGGTTATGTAAAAACTTTCTTCATTTGAACAAGGATAAAACTGAAAGAACATGGTTGAAGTCTTCTTCATTATCTAAAATATCATTTAATTAATAAGAGATGAAACACCAGAACATTACTTTTTAGGAACATAAGGAATAGTAGTTAATTTAACTATTTCCGTGACTTCTGTTCTGTGTTCGCAGCAATATCAAACAAATTTTGAAAGAGGAATACAGAAGAAGTAGAACGTTACTTTAAATCCACAAGTTGTTTGTGTATCCTTAGAATTAAAATCCCAACATTGTTGGTTTTCAAAAGATGCCATACTAATAAGAGTATCACTATATCGTATATGTAAAGTTCTTTTTCATATCAGCTACTAACATAATAGTTTCATATCAGCTACTAACATAATACTTTGTATGATCATCCAACAAACTCCACCTCGAACTAAGTTAGAAATGAAGATAAAATAAAATAAAATGTGAGCATGGGCTTTTCCCATCTAGTATATATATATATACTCCCTTCATTTCATCTAGTATATATATATATACTCCCTTCATTTCAAAAGGAATTACTTACTTTTACTTGACACAAAGTTTAAGAAAATAAAAAAGACTTTTGAATCTTGTGCCCTTAAATTAAAGTTGTGTCAAATGTACTAAAATGACCTTTACTCTTGTGGTCCTAAAATAACATATAAAAAGTTGAAATTAAAGTATTGCCAACAAAAGAAATTGATCATTTTTTTTTAAATAGACTAAAAAAAAAAGTAAAGCATAATTTAGGGGTAGACGTTCTTTATTAGACAACAAAGAAAAAATAAAATTCTGTAGTCAATAACATGTGCCACACAACACCTCTAAAATATATATATATTAAGGGGTAGCCGTTCTTTATTGTACAACAAAAAGAATTAGAATTTTGTAATCAATAACATGTGCCTCACAACACCTTTTTAAAGGTTATACACTACTGACAACACTCCACGTGGGAGTGGAGTGGCACCATAAGTACATTTTTATCTCTTTAGGTATGTAATTGGGTATTGAATAGGTATCTCATTAGGTTTATAATAAAATAAATATAATATTTTAAATACATCATAAGTAATTAAAAAATATTTTAAATATATTCTACATTATATAACAGTAATTTTTTAAATTAACTAGATTTACTATCTCTGATAAAATATTAAAAATTATAAAAATCTTATAAATAATTACATACACAACTACATCTTAATTGATGAATTTTTCATAAATACTTGAGTCATCTTAGTGAAAGAAAGTAACTTTGAATAGAAAACCGAACTTAAGTTTTACAATTACTGAAGCCAAATATATATATATGATACATGTGAAGTGATTGAATCTATTAAGGTTATCTAACTGATATCTAGCAAGAGTACCCTATGTGAAATACAACACTATTAAGTTTTTATTCGAACAGTCCCTCACAAGTGTAGCTGTGGGTCAACCACTGCAAGCTTGTCTTGATAAAATTGACAGTGTCTGCTTGATAAGCTCTTAGTAAGAACATCGGCTGCTTGGTCAATTGAGCTGATGAAACGAACCTCCAATTCTTTGGAAGCCACCTTTCCTCTCACATAGTGAAAATCATATTCAATATTCTTAGTTCTAGCATGAAATATTTGATTGGCAGTGAGCTAAGTAGAAAATAAATTATCACACAAAAGTTTAGGAGCATCAGGAAGTGTAACGCCCAATTCTCTAAGGAAATGTTGAAACCAAGTCAATTCAGCAGTTGCTGCAGCAAGACCTCTATATTTAGATTTAGTGCTAGATCTAGTAACAAACCATTAATTTTTGGATGCCCAAGAGATTAAATTAGGACCCTACAAAATACAATACCCAAGAGTCGATCTACTATCATCAGGGCAACCAGCCCAATCCACGTTAGAGAAGCCATTTAGAACTATCTTAGAAGAGGGATAAAAAGTAAGACCAAATTGCTAGGTACCCTTGAGATACCTTGGAGATCGCTTAATTACAGTGAAGTTAATATATCTTTGATCAGACATAAATTGACAAAGATTGTTGACAACAAGGAAACATTAGGTCGCATAATTGTGATATATTGTAACTCGCCCCCTATGCTCCTATACAATGCTAGATTAGAGAATGAGGGGCTGGCATGTTAAGATAATTGTTGACCACTTATCATAGGAGTTGATATAGGTTTTAATCCATCCGTTGAGGCCCTCAAAAAAAGATCACAGATATATTTGGATTGACTCAAATTAGTCAAGAAGAGCAATATGTGACCTCTATGCCCAAAAACTAATGAAATGGCTCAAGGTCCTTGAGAGCAAAGGCAGAAAATAGGTGAGCAATAAGAGTAGAAATGAACTCATTGGAGCTACTCGTGATAATAGCATCAGCAACATAAACAAGAAAAATTGTAAGATGGCCACTATAATTATGAATAAATAAGGAAGTGTTCGGCATGGATACAAAAAAACCATCCTTAAAAAGAGACTAACTAAGTCCCTCAAACCAAGCTCTTGGATATTTTTTAAGTCCATATAAGTCTTTAATGAGGAGACATACATTATTAGTATACTTAGGATTGACAATGCTCAAATTACACGTCAATTTAAGTGCAAGGCGATCGTCGTAAGTATATTTACCTACTTAGAAGTCGGGGTCGAATCTATGAGGAATAATGTGAGTGCAAATCAAGCTAATTTTAAATAATAGATACAAGTTAAATTCAAACCAATATTATAATAAGATTAAAATGGGGGTTATACGTATTAACACTAATATTTCTTTTTGGATTTTTTCTAGTATAAATTCGGGCCTATGAGTCATAAGAGTTTTAATAATTATGCATAGATATTGGTATTATGCATTGCTAGAGGTATGAAATGTGGTTGTTAGTGATCAACATTAATTTAGTAAATCAAATATGGGTGTGTTTGGTTATAGATTTTGATGCTAGTCTTTCAACAAAAGACCAAACTTTCACCCATTGATTCTTTCAAATACCTAACAGATCTGTTTAACATTTGGTAACCAAACCTCAATTTAGGCATCCCTATTTTGAAGATGATACCCATGGTATAGTTAAATTCACAATCACCCTTATGTCTAAGATAGTTAAAATTTAGCAAACTACATACATAATTGTCTATCATTACTTTGGTCTCCACATCCCTCTTTCAAGGATGATGTGGATTCCTAAAGTTTATCCAAGACCCTACTTTGGAAGATGGCCTTTAGTTTTCTTGAGTTTGGAGCTTTCACTCATAAACCCATATGGGTATTTGGGACTTTCTCCCACAATCCTAACCAAGTTAGCATAACAATGATAAAACCCATAAGTATGAATCACTACAATATTTTTGGCCTAAGGCCACACTAAACCTGAGCTACACTTTACAAGTGTGGCTTTTACCATTAAAGACCACACTTTTAAAGCGTAACCTTAGTTTTTTACTTCTGGCCACATTACTTTTGGCAACATTTTGAAAGTGTGGTCTTTAATGATGTAGACCACACTTTACAAATATTTTCAAATCATGATATAATTGACAACGCTTATTCACATATATGGCTACATGTTTAAGTGTAATTTTATTATAATTTAGAAGAAAACATTTTAAAAATATGGCCTAAAATTTTAATTAAAATTTTCTCTCACTCCTAAATATTTTAATTTCCCTCCAATTTATAATTCACCTAAAAAATTTAAGTATATTGAAAGTAAAAATATTGAAAGTAAAAAACCCTACGCTATCATTTCACCTAAATTAATTATAGGTAGTAAGTAGCCTAGAAACGAACTATTTCTCTTTCATAGGGATCTTCTAGTAAGAATCATGGATCGTTCTTCCACATTTCATCATTGTATTCAAGAATTACAAGTGATAAATTTTGCTGCTCAAATCTTCTTCCACAAAATCAAATGTTATGCCTTTGATTTTGCTATAGGTCGAATAAACCAGGAGCTCTCCACTATTGAATAACACCGAAACACCATCGAACTAGTCAAAGATGCCATTAGCTCAGAAGGTAAACCACCGGCGAGGGGAGAGTAAAGGCAACTACTGGCGAGGAATTGTCAACCTAAAGGTGATAGTCAATAACTCATTTTGGTCTTTTTTTCTCAATCAGTGAATTTGAACACCCTTTTCATTATTTTGTCAATTTTTTATCTTGGTTTTGGAAATTTGTTATTCTTTTGAGTTTCTTGGATTTTGGGAATGCCAATTTGGGGTGTGTTGTGATTCCGCTTAATATGATTGAAGAGAATGTGAGAAGATTGGTTCTGTTGATTTATTATTCTTGAATTTGGTTTTTTATCAATTCATGAATTTGTGTTTTGGGAATTTATTGGTTCTTTTGATTTTATGAATTTTCTGTGATGTTGCATTCTTTTAGCTGTAAATTGTCTATTTTCATTACATAAATACAAGAGTTGGTGCAAATACTGTGACGTTTCTACTATAGGATAAATGGGCAGTCCAGTGCTCTAAGATCACACTATGCATGGGTCTGGGGAAGTACCGGACCATATAATCCATTGTATGCAACCTTACTTTATATTTCTTCTAGAGATTATTTCCATGGCTAGGATAAAAGATGAATAACATGTATAAATTGGAAGCTGGGCACCTTAGTTGGAGAAGGAGGTTAAGAACCATGATAGAGACTCCTAACTTATTAGAAATGTTTAGAAATTGGGGTGAAATAATGACATAGGCATATTTATTAGAGGGAAAGAGTGTAGAAGTACTAGTATATTTTAGAGCTTTTCTGAAGCAAGAAGCCCAACTCTTGTCACTGAGTGCAGCATATCGTTATATATTCATTACACTGTTCCCTTAGGTGGCCATCTGTTCATCCTTGTAACTTACCATGAGTATCATATTCTATCAAAATGTCTCTAGTATTAGGATAACTTAATCAATTTGCAGGAATTGAACGAAGTCTTTCCTTTTAATCAATAGACTAAAATGGTCTCAGGAAGCCTATCAACTGTAGCCTAATAACAAATCAAAAATATGTACTTTGACAGTCACATCAGAACTTTTGGCTTGCTTACTGAAGGCTGAATATCCTTTACTATTGCATTTTTCTCCATGGTGATCTCCAATATTTGGAAATATAGCACACCAAAGATCACCGATGTTGTAATAATTAGTGCAGGAAGGCGATAGTGTACTTGATGATTGAAGAACTTGTTTACGTGCATTAACTTTTAGTTTTCTATTGCTATTTACTGAGGATCAGTACAGTAAAAATTACAAGAAAAAGAACATAGCGCGTGAAGCTAATTCACCTATTCAAGTTATAAAGGTATTGCATTATCAATTGCATACTTTAGTTTGTAAAAGATGCATAGATTTATCTTTTTGTTTGAAGATAAGTAGGCTCAATGATTGGAAAATTAACCTACTTTTTTCAAAAAAAAATTGAAGAGCTTACTTATTTTTTATAATGAAAGGAAAAACTAAGGTTATGAAAGGGTTCCTCGTTGTAGTTACTCCTTCAGCCTCTTTAGTCTAGAACGTTTACCCGATCAAGCTTTAGAATCATGTCTCATTTCCCAAGAAAGATAGCTGGGTGTGGGCAGGATAATAGATTTCTGAAAAATATCTGAACTAAGGATCAACCACAAGTAGATAAGTTTAGCTACTCTTTTGTAGAGATTATTCTGTTTCTTGATCTGGCATACGACAGCTGAGAACTCAGAATAGTTCTCAATAACCAAACCTGTTGTGAGCTAAAAGGGTGTTTCCATGTAGAATCTATACTTTATATTGCTTGAACTCTACAAAAATGGTGTTGCACCTTTGTCGAATATTTCAAAAATGCACTACTTTTGGAGGATCGGACATGTATACGGTGACATTTTTAAAGAGTTCGAGACAAAAGCTATACTAAACCTGAAAGCTTTTGGAACAGTAATGACCATGGTCCATAGAAAGTTTTTGAGAAGTGGAATTTTAGAACACTAAAGAGAAGTCCTTAATTAGCATTGTCCGTTCTTTTGCCTCTATTTATTCATGTAATGTTTGTGTGAATTTAATATTCTAGCAATCAAATATTCTCTGCCTCTATTTGCTGTTAGTAAGGATGAAGCAAGCATCAACTCTAAAGAAAAAAGTTTCGAATCCGAACAAAGCTCAAAGTCCTCTGAAGAATATGAATTTCGATACTCAATAACGTTCAAGTGCTGACTAGTCAATAAATATAAGATTAAGAGAGAACAAATTTTAAAAGAACACAATGATAAAATCAGGAAAGCTCAGACACCGATGACACAAAAAGAAAAATAATCTTGAGCAGTCCATTGCACAACAAGGAAAGAATATATTGCCTGTTCACAAGTCAATGATCCAATCATCCTCAAGGGAAGAGATTAATGCTTCATATTTGATCACTACAAAAGGACAAAACAAACAACGGTTATTTCAACCTCAATTTGGAGAGCCCATTAAAAAGGAGTCGAATCACCTATGCATAACATCATATTCCAAGGATTTTCAAAGGTCGATGTTAATACTTTAGATATCATTAGAAGATCAAGATGAACATAATATGCGATTGGATGATCCTGCGGAACAAAAAGAAATTGGTGAGGATGGGTGGTCGAATAGTGATGAGAATATAAATGTTGATTGCGGCACAAATGGTATGTCTTGAATCCTATAATTTTATTACTCATTGTCTTTGTTTCTTATTTCTTGGTTGTTACATTAATCTAGGAGCGCCACAGAAGAAAAATGTTTGAGGACCAACAACATGCAAGGAAATTCATGCGAGAACTTTAGATGAAAAAGAGGTCGTGACATTTGACATAGGACAAGCAGTGGGACCAACTGACAAGGCAGTTTGTAATTTAAGCAACTTCATAGGAACAGTTGCAAGGAATCCCAGATTTATCACCTTGTTTTACACTAGTTGTCATGCTGTTCCAGTTGAAACTAAAAAACGCATATGGGATTATGTCAATGTAAGAAAATTTAATATTGAAGATTGTACATATATTATGTTTATTACTAACCGAAGCTTAATATATTTATTTCGTATAGTCAAAGTTTTTGATTCCAAAGGAAGGACAAAAATGGGTGATGCATGGTCTTCGTGATGCTTGGAGGGGATTCAAGAGAGAAGTTAAACGGAGATGTTTTGATAAAACACTTATTGTTGAACAAATGCTAGCAAAATGTCCCTCTGGCATTCCAGCTATTCACTTATGTCAGTTGATCGAGTATTGGAAGCTTCCAGAAGTTGAAGTGAGATTAAAATAATGCATATATACTCTTGACATATTTTGTATATTTAATTTATGTTCTCTTTTTTAGGCCTTGAGCGAGGTAAATTCTCAAAATAGGAAAAAATAAAACTGGAGACATCGAATGAGACCTGTTAATTTTGGAAGAGTATGCGTGGCATTGGTAATATTTAGTAGGCGCTTTTAAAAAAATTCTATTTTTCAATTTATTTTTTACTTTGTTATAACATGTTTATATTTGTTTTTACTTTAATTTAATATAATTTGTAGCACCGGACAAAAGAAAATAATGAGGAACCATTAAAGGTTGAAATGTTTGTTGCAACTCGTACAAAGACGGGAAAAGAAGTTCAGGCAGATACCCAAATTGCAATAGTAAGTAATTGATTTCAACTGCAGCTAAGTTCATATTTATTCCTTTATATGAAGATGTTTAAGCCTTTATAGTAGAAGAATGCTATCTTGTTTATTATTGATGTGTGTTTATCCTGTATAGTAGTAGAAGAATGCTATCTTGTTTAAGCCTATAAATATACACTAAGCAAGTAGCGACCGATATATATCTTTATATTTTGATGTGTGTTGAAACCATTCTTCAGATTCTAGCAATTTTGGATGATAAACTAAGGGGATGACTTGTTTTATTGCATCAGAAGAATACTATTTAGTGTAATTGGAAAAATCAACCTTCTTTCATTCTATCAGTAGAGTAAAACTTAGTCAAGTTGACCACTCCTTTCAACTACATCAGCAGATAACAATGACAACATGCAGATGCTAAACTAAGGAGCTAACAATGACCACATGCATATGCAAAACTAAGTGACACTATAGTGAATTATCATAAAAAAAATCCCCCTTTCCATTTGTAAAACGGCATTTGTGCAAATTTCAAAAAATACATGGAAGATTTTGCTACAGGGATTACAGGAGGAGTCCTAAAGAAAATGTTTTATGTTCATGTGGTTTTGATAGAAACCTTTGAGGCTATATTTGTATAAGAGGCTGCATTTTCACAATATTGAAACCAAATTACCAAAAATCATTCCTATTCTCTTGTGGGACTATTTGACATATCCAACATTTTATTTCTTAATATTCACGAGGATAACAATTGGTTGTTCAAAGAAACACCAAATTCATTTCCATTTTATTCTAAATAAGATATTCATATATACATATTAGTGCACTACAGCATATAAGCTTGCATTCTGGAAAAGGTAAAAAACAAAGTTGTTTACATCTGTGGATGGGAACAGCCGAAGTAGTATAGTGCATATAGATAGAAGAAAAGGTATTGACTGTAGGCTAATAATATTCCTTCTCTATTTTAGAATGGGTTCCTGAGGCCTCAGGAACTGAAATCTGCTTTGGCTTTATGAGACTGATTTTATTCCCAGGAGTATTATTGTTAAGAAAGATGGATTTTTGCCCTGAGACTGAGGAGACTTGTTTTGAAATGTATCTTATATATACTGCATTATTTCTTCTCCTGAAAGCTATTGTTTTACTTTTTTAAGTATGAACTAGAGAATTATCAAAATGATGGGAAAACACCAGATGATGCATTCACGATAGTGTTTGGAAAAGAGAAGCCTGGTCGAGTTAGAGGCTATGGTAGATCAGTGACAAGAACTTCTCTGGAAAAAGATGAGGAAATGAACGAGCTTACACAAAAGAAGGCTAATGAAGTCACTTCTATGAAGGACTAAAGTATAAGTCAAATGAGATAAGAAATGCGACAGATTTTTAGTCAATTGGTGCAAAATAATCCTGGATTGAATTTTCAAGATATACTAGGGAGTGACAGATCTAACATTCCTTCACGTGATGCGGGTAACGCACAAGCTGTAAGTGGAAAAATTCTTTCAAATTTTTCCAGCTCAGCTCATGCTTCGGTACATGAAAAGGAACTTTATCTTAAAAATACACAAGAAATTGAAATTCTGTACTTTAACCTTGATTGAATGAATTAAAGAAACTTTGGATTCACATATTTCCTCATATCAAGATTGAAAAAATATTTGTATTTACTTTGTTTGTTTCATTTTGAATGTGTAGGATCAAAGTGGGGGATCAAATTTGAATGGTGGGGCGCCACAACTCAACTTGATCGAGATTGAACTAAATGATGAATTTTTGAAATATTTTATATTCGTTTATATACATTTGGTTTGTGTGGAACTTGATACAATTTTTTAATATGTTGCCTTCTCTTATTAGTATGTAAAAGACATATATTTTTTAAATCAAATCTATGCACTTCAATTATTTATGTAACGTCCTTAGTGATACATACATTTTGATCAAAATAATTATTTTTCAATTAGAAATTACATATGAACATTTGATATGTCTAATGCAATTTTAGTGAAATGTGGTTTGAAATGTCAAATTTTAGGCAACATTGATACACTTTGAAAGTGTTGCTAAAGCGTGGTTACACTTTACATGTTTTTTCATAGGGGATGTATAAAAGGCTACGTTTTTAAAGTATGAAAAGTAATAAATAAAAGGCCACGTTTTTTAAGTGTTGTTATAGAGGTGCCACAAAAGGCTACGCTTGTTAAGCATGCCCAATAATGAAACAAAGGCAACATTTTTTAACTGTTACTATAGAGCTTCTACAAAAGGCTACACTTGTGAAGCGTGACCATAGAAAAACAAAGGCAACACTTGTAAGTGTAGCATTATCAAATAAAAGTGTTGCCAATGAGAAGCTATAAAGAGCGTTGCCTTTATACGTTAAAGGCCACGGTTTTAAAATGTAGCTGCTATGGAAACACTTCAAAAGTGTGGCCTTTGAGCAAAGGTTATGCCTCTTTAGACCACACCCCAAAAAGTGTTGTCTAAAGTCAAAAAGTGTAGCCTTTGATCAAAGGCCATACTTTATGCTATTTTAGGCCACGCTTTGCAAGTGTAGCCCGAGGCCAACAATGTTGTAGTGAATTACAAAATTGAGGCTGACAACAACAACCCACGTACACTTTAACCCCTATTTACAAATAACTCCAAGAGGGAGATCTAGCTACACATAGGGTAAATAAGCCAAGATATACCCATAATCTCCATTTAAATGATTTATTGAAGCTTAAGTGAATGTTACTTCAAACTTAGGACTCCCACAAATCTCCAATGAAAATAAGATATTTCCCCACTTAGAAGTTACTCTAATGTATTCTTGACCCTAACTTTATACAATATTTTCTTCTCCAAAAAATAGAGGCTATAAACTCAAGAGCTAAACCTAAAAATTGGGGAAGATGGAATATGATGAATAATTCTAGGGTTTAAGTATTTTTGTCAAAATAGGGACCTTCCACGTGCATTTCTAGATTTTTTCTTTGGCTGAAATCTTCTGCTAAGCCACGATCAGACCAGCTTAGCCAAGACCATAGCCTCCACATCCGCGATAGACTTACGTGACCACAATTGATTGACCCTACTAAACTATCACGATCGTGGTCATCATACCACAAATGTTACTGTGGTCAGGAGATCGCGACTGCAGTTAGGAGATCGTGACTGCGGTTAGGAGATCGAGACAGTGGTCAGGAGACCGTGACTGCAGTAACTGAGGACCTTCTTTCTCTTTTTTTGATCATTTTAAGCTCCAATCCACATCTTTCTATCCCCTAACTCTATACCTACAAGGAGTGGATATTAGTGTATTTAATCACAATTATGTCCCCTTTATTCATTAAAAATAAGGTAATATATTTAAATGTTGAGTGTGAATGAGTGGTAAAATTACCACTTATCAACACTCCCAACCTAATGCTATTGCTTTTCCTCAAGAAACACTGCCTCTTACCATGAGACACCATTATTTATGCCCAAACTTCATGCCTTAAAGATCATAATGACTTCAACCTTAGTCACTACCACTAGTAGCTCATTGCATAGGGTCTAAGCTATTTTTCACAAGCTATTTTTCACCACTCCCCTCATCATAAGATGTACTATAAAAGCATACAAAAGACTTCAAAGAGTAATCAAGCAACAACAACTAATGCTCTAGAAGTGACTCCCTTTTTGACTTAAACTAAGTTATACTCTATTTGCCTCACCGCTCAAAAGGTGACGAAATCACCAACCTAAAGTTGTTTCACATGCCAACCTCACAAGAAGGAGAATTCCATACACTAGGCTAACAAATATGCAACAATAAATTTTAAGTGAAAAAATCTCTATCCCTCAAAAAAGAAATCTCTATGCAATAAGTATCATACTATAGGCTTGCCACTATTTTCAATTGCCACTATCAAGAAAGTGAATGTTTTGATATTTGGAAGGACATTCTAAGTTTGTAACATAGGTTTTGGTTAGGGCAGGATATCATTTGGGAATAGCATGGCTACACCCATCTTTGAACATTTACATCATACTTTTCAATCCTCTTTTTTGACTATGGGCCACTATTCTTTATTTTCTCTCATTTTTCATGCCTACCTTTTGCCTTCTTTGTTCACCTAATTTCTTCCATTCTTTTTTATTGCACGCTAGTGTAATTCATTCTTTTGTTTTATCCTTTTTTTTTTCTATTCATTTTCTTTCATTGCTAAGGCACAGTAGGCATTTTATTTACATCTTCATGGCCACAAACTTAGTTCCATCAATCTTTACCACCCCCAACTTATGATTTTAGCCTTAAATTGCATTTTCCAGTTCAAGAAAAGTATGGTTCGAATGAAGGATAAAAATATTTTTTCACGGCTTATAATGTGTTTGCCAAAGAATGGTCCAAAGGCTCAAAATGGGTTACTAGGGATTACATTCATGCTTGGGTAGGATTTATGGATAAAGTGGTTTCTAAAACTATAAAGAAGGCCTATGATCATTTCTCCAACCAAATACAATAAAAATTAGCTTTGAAGATTAATGAGGCATGTTCTAGATAACAAAAGTATACAAGAGATGAATGCAAAGAGCTCACCACACATGGCATAAAAAAGCTCACTGAGGAGGCTCAATTGTCCCTTCCATAAGGGAAAAAATTGTAGTATCTATCATTATTTACATGTCAAAAACTTATAGAGTCACAAAATGAGAAGAAATTTTGTTAAAAATTTGCTCTAGTTTATGCCCTGGATTTTTAAAATTTTTTGAATGGAAGGGGTTATTTATGTGGCATTGCACCATGCTTAATTTGCTAGGTTATGGCAACAACCAAAGCCTTAGTCTCACATTTTTCCTAAAAGTGGGCAAACCAATCATATGGCTACTCAAACTTTGCAAATGGCATCAAATGTGACCTTAATTTACAATTTTCAATGTTACAGGTACTCAGACTTCTCCTGCATCTATCTCTCAAAACCCAAACACGATGCTTTACCCTTAAGAATGTTGTCACTCAATATATCAAGGTCAAAGCTAGTCATGCATCACCCTATCAAAATATAATTAAATTAAAGGAAAAACTAAAACTAAAAATCAAATAATCATCCATAAATGTGGGCACCATCAGAGTGCACCAAAATGTAGCATCCAAAAAAAAACCAAAATAATATCCAATATGTCATCCCAAAAAAGGAAAAAAAAATATCCAGCAACTCATCACCAGAATAATACAAATATCGGGGTAACCCTAACTGAAAGAAATACAGTGTCCTTATTGCATGTGTAATAAAATAAGAGTAATAGGGGTCTCCCTTAATCTGCATTAAGAGATTCTCTCTCTCGCTGACTCTGCATCATTACCACCGATATCATCAGCTCACTAATCCATACGGTCCTCATCTTCACTATCTAACCTCGGTGAATGTACTCTCTCATTAGGCTTGAACACCATGAATATGCCCTATACCCCTTCATAGTTTCTTTAAGAACTAATTTCTTTTCTTCTGTCTCTTCATCATCTTATCATGTAAGTCCTTGAGGTCCCTGTATAACTCAGCTAAGGCTGAGTAGGGTCCGTCCAATCTAGCAACAGTGGCTCCCTACTTTTTTTTCTCCTTATGATCTATGTCATAATCCAATCAAGTCACATAAGAGTGGCGAGTGGTAGAGGACTTTCCTAGTCCCTGAGGTAATTTAGACACTAACTCTCTGACCTCTCATACCTAGCCTAAAATGTCATCGAAGGGGTTGGATGATAAAGGTCTGCAAGAATTCGTATCCTCTTGGGCAGATTTATTGGATTTTATCTTTCTTTTGTTGCTCTAGCATGGGGCTCCCTTACCCTTGAATTTAAGTGGGAAGATGCGGAGGCCTTGGAGCACCCATGTATCTGCAGTATATTATTACACATATGCTCTCTTACATGGCTCATTAATAAGGGACGTAAAGAGAAGATGTGTACCTCTATGGTTCTTGATATACCACCACTCTGAGATCACAATCTCGCCCATATTCAGAGTAATGCCAGATAGGATACAAGCCACCATTTGAGCTTGCATTTCTATGGCAATGGTCATGTAAGTGCATAGTGAGACTCTACTACAGATGATATTCAGCCATAGGTTGGCTTAAGCTGTGAAATCATTCATAGAATTATCTCTCTTGGTGATGGCCCAATATACTTCTTTGCTCGAGCATAGTATATTTTCCATCTAGGTTCCTGGCTCATATTTTTTTTTCTAGGAATTTCCCTATGTCAGCATTCGGCAGCCCATATACCTTATTAATCCACTACACTCCAAAGTTCACTTGCTTTCCACAAATTTTCATCGATGGGCTTGTAGGAGAAACTACACTAAGGTTCACGTAGAACTCACGTACCCACTACTCATTTGCATAGCAGGGGTCCAAGGCAAAACACATCCACCCAGTAGCATTGATTTGTTCATGGAATGCTGGGAGCTTCTCCTCCACTTTATTAAGGAAAATTCCCCTTTTCGTGAGTAATTTCATGCATTACAGATCTTTGAAGTAGAGGTATTGGCATTCAGTAGCCATGAACCTGGCATTATCAAAATCTCCCATCTTTGAGGGTTGAAACCTATAATCAATGAATCTCAGACAATCATTAGCATTATCATAACAAAAACATGCCCAATCAAATAGGTAAGCTCATGTTGTAGAATTATAGAAGGTTCTGGGAGCTTGCATGGATTTGCAGAACATTTAGTTTCTGCAAAAACTGTCCTCAGATATGGCGATTGAGGAGTATTTAATCATGATTGTAGTACCTGAGACTAGATTTGACGGTTTTGCACTTCAATCTAAATACATACTTTTAACCTCAACTTTTTATTTTTTCTAGGCATATCAACATTATAATCAGAGAATTTTAAGCCTAGAATGTATGATTTCAGCCCTATACTTTAAAGAATTTAAATTGTACTCACTGGGGTATTACACCGAACACATGGTGCACACTTCTATTTAAGCATTATTTTAGCCCTAATTCTGGGTAATCAAGAAATCCCTGCTATTGTATACACTAACTACTATAGCTAACCACACAATAATTGCAATAAAACATACATTTAGTATTGAAAATAATATTTCAGGCCTTTCCCTAAACTCTAGGTTCTAAGCATGTAATCACATTAACAACGAGGAAATTAAGACACACATCAAGATTGAAGATGAAAATTGGTTGATATGACACTCGGATACAACACAGATAGAAAAAATTTGGAGAGAATTTGAGTAAATTAGAAAAAGAGGTGTGTGGGAAATGGCATTCGGATGGTCTTTTTAATATGATATGACCACGATTGCGGTCCTAGTTCTGTGATTGCAGTCACGTGGACTCCAAGATTGTGGTGGCATGGACATCGATCTTGGTAACTAAGACCAAAATCAAATCTCCTACACTCCACTGTTAGATCCCAACATGCCAATTTCACATTTTTCTCTTTTCAAGTCCAATCAACATTTCTCTTAGTACCAATATTTCATGGATTATGCATGCACGAAAACAAAAATAAAATTTTACTCTATCATGCATAAACAAAAGGATACGGGCCACTTTTTGTGGCGTAATTGGGTGCCTCCCGTTGAGTGCTTTGTTTAACATCATGGCACAATGCCTCCACTATTTTATTTTATGTTTCCACATAGAAGATTTGAATCTCCATCCCAACTTTTGTTCAGTATGAAATAAGAGGCATAGGGACAAAAGATTCAAATCTTCTAAAATGAAACTTCAAAGATATGAGGACATGGTGAGCAAGCTTTGATCTTGCCATTTTGAAGAGTTGAACCTTTTACCAAATTTTATATCAACTTTGTTGATTGGTTCTTTGGACATAAGTGAGGACATAAATAGGCCACTCTGTTTCCATCGAAAATTGAGTTCCTTGGCCTTTGACGATGGGGTTTCCATGTGCTCCTTTGGACTATCGATCTCTAAAATATAAGAATCGAAGTTTGTCTCCCCATAATCCACTATTTATGTGGATGGATGGATTCTCATCACATTCTAGAAGAATAATGTTTAAAAGTGGTTTGAGCGATGCCCAACCCCTAGTTTTAGGATTTCCTCCTACAAAGCATCTTTACCCCGAAATAAACTAGAGTCATCATAAGAGTTTAGATTTATGTCTTTTTTCGACTCTAATACCATTCCTTTTATTTTGGATTCTTTCTCCTCATATGTCTCAGTTGATTGGGAAGTTATCGAGGAGTATTTTCTACCAAGATCATCATCATCACTTGGTTTCTCTTCTTAACATACCTCCTCTTGGGAAATGGGAATGATAGTGATAGTTTCAAGCTTTTCTTCTTTACCTATTTCCTCCATCTTTCCACTTTAACATCCTAATGCCTCTTGATACATGTATTGTATAGTCCCCCCGTTGTATCTACCCAATACAAAATAGCTAGTAGTATTGTGTCAATGCTATTGGACTCGGTATGGTTCTCTTCTTTCTTCTCATCATAAGACCTATCAAGCTCATAAAAAGAACTAGCAACCCGGTATGCATTATAGGGGTAGGGGGCATTTGGACACAATCACTCCAATGTATATCTCGACCACTACATTGGGAGCACCTATACTCTCCATAGGATTGTGATGGTGGGTCCATCTCTCTATGGGGAGCATAGTTAGAATCTCTCCTAAAGTATGGTATGTCATGATATGGACTTGTGTCATTAAGGCCGAACTTCAAACTACAAACACAATATTTGTCGAAAGATGCCATAGAGAAAAGTAAAATATAATAAAAATCTATCTACAAAAGAAAATTCATAAACAAATATTTACAAGATTAAATTTAAGCAAGTAAGCTAAAATTTCAAACTAACTTAATATACAAAGTTGTTCCCTGGCAACGACGCCATTTCTTATAACGCTTAACTTACACGTCAATTTAAGTGCAAGGATGTCATCGTCAATATATTTACCGAACTTAGGAGTCAGGGTCAAATATATTAGGAATAATGTGAATGTTAATCAAATTGATTCAAAATAATAGATACAAGTTTAATTGAAACCAATACTACAAGAAGATTAAAAAGGGGGTAAAAGTGTCAACACTAATGTTTCTTTTTTGGGTTTTTCTTGTATAAATTCGAGAATATGAATAATTAGAGTTTTATCAATTAGGCACGAATCTTGGGATTATGAATTACTAAAGGAATGACATATGGGTGTTAGTGATCAACATTCATTTAGTAAATCAAATATGGGCAGGTTCGGTTATAGATTTTAATGTTAGTCTTTCAACAAAACACCAAAGATTCACTCCTTGATTCTTTTGAATACCTAATAGGTCTTTCAACATTTGGTAACCAAACATTAATTTAGGCATCCCTAGTTCTAGGATGATACCCATGGGATAGTTAACTTCACAATCACTCTTATGTCTAAGATAGTAAAAATTTAGCAACCCACACAAATAATGGTCTATCATTGCTTTTCTCTCCACATTCCTCTTTTAAGTATTATGTGGATTCTTAAAGTTCACCCAAAACCCTTCTTTTGAAGATAGCCTTGAGATTTCTAGAGTTTGGAGCTTTTACTCATCCAACCCATGTGGGTATTTGGGGCTTTCACCCTCAAATCCCAACCAAGGCATAGCAATGATAAAACCCATAAGTATGAACTACCAAATTAAGGCAAAGAATGATAACCCACACACACTTTAACTCTTATTCACACATAACCCCTAGAGGGAGATCTAGATACACATAAGATTAATAAGCAAAGATATACCCATAATAACTATTGAAATGATTTATTGAAGCTTGAGTGAATGTTACTTCAAACATTAGACTCCCTCAAACCTCCAATAGAAGTGAGCAATTTCCCCACATAGAAGTTACTCCAATGTAAGCCTAAAAATTAGGAAAGATGGAATATGATGAATAATTATAGGGTTTGAGTCTTTTTTTCAAAATTAGGATCAGCCACCTGCATTTACAAATTTACCCTACGCTGAACACTTTTGCTAAGCCAAGATCGCAATAGCTTGTCCATGACCGCGACATCCCTGACTGCGATACACTTATGCAACCATGGTTGATTCACCCTTCTTGAATGTTATGATCACAGTAGCTGACCACGACCACTTTAACTTAGGCCCTTTTGATCTAGGTCTTCAATTGCACTTTCCTGCTTCCTTTTTGATCATTTTAAGCTCCAATCCATATCTTTATATCTCCTAAACTCAATGCCTACAAAGAGTGGATACTAGTGCATTTAATCATAATTATATCTTATTTATTCATTCAAAACAAGGTAATGTACATAAATATTCAGTGTGAATGAGCAGTGAAATCCCCACTCATCAAGGTCCAAATAATCTGTAGGTTAAGTCATATAAACCTCTTCATGTAAATGTCCATATAGAAAAGCATTTTTTATTTCAAGCTGTCGAAGAGACAAACACCTTGATAGAGCTAATGATATAACAACTCGAATAGTAGTTAGTTTTACAACATGAGTAAATGTATTATGATAGTCAACTCCAGCTTCTTGATGAAACTCCTTAGCAACGAGTCTTGGCTTGTAGCGCTCTACTGAACCATCCGGACTAAGCTTTAACATATAAATCCATTGGCTTCCCACAAAATTTTTGGCAGTGAAGGAGAGAACTAAGGACCAAGTACTATTCTAAATAAGGGAATTATACTCCTCTTTCATGGATTGCCTCCAATTCACACCCTTTTTGTCTTAAGAGAAACAAATAGGTTCAATAGGAAGGGATGGCGGAGGGAGTGGGTACTTGGAGGCTGAGTTAACTTGATATGATATGTTGTTGGCTTTAGCTCTAGTGATCATAGGCTGTGGAACAAAACAAGCACTTGGCTTTGATGAAGAAACTACTCGAGGTGCAAAATTAATATGTACATTGCATAGTTATTGTACTTCATTAAAGGAAGCAATATTAGGAGTAAATTGAGGTATAGAAGAAAAAATAATACAAGTTGAAGCAACTGGCAACAAAGGACGAAGTAAAGAAGCAGATGACTAGGTTGGGGATGATAGAGATGGTGACAGCTGGACAATAACCTTGAAGGTAAAATATGACTCATCAACAATCACATGTCATGATATGTACAATCAATTAGTAGGAACGTGCAAAAATTTGTATCCCATGTGATGAGCACTAAATCCCAAAAAACACATTTAAGAGACCTATATTCAATTTTTTTAGAGTTGTGTGGTCTCAATTAAAGGAAGCAAGCACAACCAAACACCATATAGAATTTCTAATCTGGAAATTTTCCAAATAAGTTTTCAAAAGGATAAATATTAACTAAGACCGGAGTAGGTAGCCTATTGATAAGATAAATGGCAGACAATAATGCATCATCCCATAGTTTAAAAAGAAACAAAGAATGAGCTAACATAGTTAAATGCATTTGAGCTAGGTGACAATGTTTGTGTTCAACAATGCTATTTTGTTATTGTGTGTGGGGACATGAAATTTGATGAAAAATGCCATGTTGAGCAAGAAAAGTAGAAAGTATTCTATATTCCCCACCCCAATCAGAATGTAGTACCTTTATTTTCCTCTCAAATTTTTTTTCTACTTTAGATTTAAACTTCAAAAATATGGAATAAGCTTCGCTCTTAGAAATAATGGGAAATAACCAAGTGTACTTAGTGTAATTATTAACAAAAATAACATAATAACATAATTATTATCAGTACAGTACCACATAATGTTAAACCATGAATAATACCAGTGGCTTTTTATTGGGAATAGGATATAGCATTGAGAGGGAAGTATGGGTTTGACGTACCCTATTTCCTAAAAAATATATGCCCCCAGAGGATTTCGGGAATGGCCACAGAGAATTTCCCCTTGCACAAATAGGATCAGTATAGTGATCACTCCAGTTCCCTTTCCACTTGGATAACAATTATGAACCCTCCTTATCGTAGGTTAGACGTTGGATTCGATGGTAACAATCATGGTTTATGTCGGTTACATGATAGCTCCCATAGTTTAGTCAGTATTGGTAGTCTATTTCCATTTAGTTTTTCCTGACCAAGCAGTCAGTTTTAGCATTTATTTTGTCAATTTTACAAACTCCACCTGTTACTCAGATAATGTCAGTGTATTAAAATACTTAGTCTTGCATGTTCATGTAATTACATTCAGTTTTAACATGTATTTCAATTAGTTCTTACCGCACTTACCAGTACATTCAAAGTACTGATCATATACCTTTCTCTTGGTCTATAGTGTCTTATAATATAGGTTTGAAGGCATATTTTCCTACCATTCTTAGAAAGCTCAGCAACTCCTGGCAGTGGTAGTGGAAAGTCCTCATCCATCAAGGACGTGATATGTTATTTCATTCATTTACATATTTTATTAGGAATAAGTTAGTTCAGGGTTTGTCCCATTAACTCTGTATGATTCTTATAGGCTTTCATATAATTAGACAGTAATTCAATTTTCAGTTATTATCAGTTGTTGAGTAAGATAGTTTAGTTTCAGTGCTTTTTATCAACAACTTTAAACATGCCTTTTATATATTTTAGTATTTAGACTGACTGCACCTTATTTGTTTATTTTTCACATATGCTTTACTTTATTTTTATTCAGTGCTCACCGCAGATACTAGACCATGTGTTAGCTTGGCATCACTTGTGGCCTTAAGCATCGTGTTGCGACCCTGAGATAGCCTCGAGACATGACAAAACTAGGTAACAAGCTTATATATTTTAAGTATCCTAGGGAGTCTGAAAGCCACATTGAGTAGAGTTTTGTGCATCTTTGTGAAGCACACTACACATATGGATAGGATGCTAAGAGATGTTTTTAGATAAGTTTCCCTTCTTTTAGTATTCATGTTGTGCAAAAGAGCATGAGCTCTATTTAATTCCTCTTTGTAACTCATTCTTTATTCCATTTACAGACAGTGCGTCATACAAGAAAAATTGGAAGAAAGAACGGGGATTAGCCCACACCACCACCCATTCAGGAAGATCCCCTAAACGATCATGTTTCTCATGTTGAGTACAGGGTCTCTTTCGCTGCCTTATCCTATTCTGTAGCAGCTCAAAATAATTAAAAGGTTGACACGCCAAAAAACTGAGCCATGTCCTATAGGCACCTTATGCCAATATGAATCTGAGGTCACCCCTATAACCCAACCTAATCATCACTTAAATTACAAGGGTCGGGTGAATCCCAAACATATATTAATATAGCAGAAAACAAACTAAAAATCATGGCTTAAACATGTCTAAAAACTTCATTAGATTCATCAAACTAACCATTATACCCAAGTCCACATTCATCCAGAATAGCTCTCTACAAATTGATATTTAGAAATGTATATATTATAACAAGCCCACCACCATAGCAAAACAAAGTAAAAGTAAGACTATGTCTAAAGACAGGTGACCAAGTTCCAAAGTAAGAATGCTCACCACCTAAAAGTAAATGCAAAAATTGCTTCGATCACCTAATAACTGTGTAGGAAGAGAAGATGATTCTTCAGCCCCTATGTCATGTGGTGACATAGCATTTGGATACGATTAGCAGTTGGAGCACTACCATGTAACTGAAGGAATAGAATAAAATAACATAGACAATCAACAAGAAGTCAGTATATCATATTCAACCATATTTATGACCTTATCTATACATATAGGTATGTGACATGCCAAACCAGTAAACAAGTCTTAATAACAAGGAGGACTCCAACCTTTCACACTTAGATTCAAACAATTCTTATTAGGTATGGGACTTCAACAATAATCACATATTACTTAGATGAAGGACTCTAACAATGTACTTCCTTATTAAGAATGGGACTTTAACCATATTCACATCAATCCAAATAAGGAACTTAAACCACATATATATTTATTAGGGTAAGGTACTCTAATCACATGATCACATATTAGGCAGGGGACTCTAAACTCATGTTGTATTAGATAGGGGACTTTAACCCAAACCATTTTATTTGGCAAGGTACCTTATCCTCAAGAGATCTCATTGTGTAAGGGATTTTAACCATATGTGATTTCCTTAGGCAAGTGACTTTAGTCTCATACCTTTTTTTTGGATAAGAGAATTTAACCAAAAGCCAATAGAGTGCTCTTAAAAGTATGCCAATAGACAAAACTCCGTGGATGAATGGATTTTTGGTAGAATTCTTCACTAGAGAATGGAGTATAGTCAAGGTAGATGTCCTAAATATAGTAAAAGAATTCTTTACATCAGGAAAAATTCTAAAATCATTTAGCTATACTGTAATCACTTTTGTCCCCAAATGTGCTAATCCTACCACGGTAAAAGATTATATACCTATAGCCTGTTGTAATACCTTTTACAAGGTCATCACAAAGGTCCTACCAAATAGAATCAAACAAGATTTTGGTACCATCATAGGATCCTCACAGTCATCATTCATTGAAGGGAGAAGTATCATCGATAACATACTCTTTAGCCATGAGTTATTCAAGTGGATACTAGGAAGGGACTATCTCCAAGGTGTGTATTGAAAGTTGACTTGAGGAAAGCATATGACTATATTGAGTGGTGATTTCTCAAGAGTGTATTAGATGATTTGGGATTCCTTGGAAAGTCTATTTATTGGGTCATAAAAAATGTATATTTTATCCTATTCACTAGTCATAAATGGTGGACTCACCAAACCTTTCAGGGAAACAAAGGTATAAGGAAAGGTGACCCTATTTCACCTTATCTTTTCTAATAGCCATGGAATACTTTAATAGAGAACTTAATACTTTGGATAAACACCAAGGATTTTAGTACCATCCAAGGTGTAAAAAACAAAGAGTCAAACATATATGTTTTGCTGATGACTTGTTACTATTCTGTAAAGTTGATCTCCAATCAGACAGATTACTCCAGAAGGCATTCCAAATTTTTTGTAAAGCACCAGTACTGCAAGCAAACATGGAAAAGATTTCTATTTAATTTTTCGGCACTAAGCCTCTAATAAAGCAGCAAATACTGGATTATTTCAGCTTTAATGAGGGAGGGTTACCTTTCAAGTACCTTGGTGTTCCTTTATCCTCAAAGTAGCTCATAATAGATCAATACTTACCAGTAGTAGACAAGATAGTTGAGAGAAGGAAATACAGGAGTGCTAAATATGTAGGTAGACTCCAGCTGATTAAAACTGAGGTTTTTGGAATTCATACCTACAAGGCATAAATCTTTCTTATGCCAAAAAAGATTATAAAACTAATTAGAGGATTATGCAGAGTATTTCTGTGGACTGGTGCTGTTTTGAACTCAAAGAAAGCTTTGGTTGGTTGGGACAAGTTCTACCTCCCAAAGTTAGTGGGAGGACTAAGTGTCCTAAACCTTTACCTATGAATAAAGCTACAATCACAAAGCAACTTTGGTCCCTTACAGGTAAGAAGGACTTCCTATGGATCAAATGGGTCCATGCCTATTATTTAAAAAATGACACTGTGGAGACATGTGAGAGTAAAAGAAATGCCACTTGGGTAATTAGGAAGATCATAAATAAAATAAATCATGTTATGACAACTCCAAGACTCTAAGGGCAGTTGCTAGCTAGATTAAATTCATGTGTTCAAGGCTCAAAATTTGATATGAAAATATTGTATGATGCACTACTTCCTTAACTACCAAAATTAAAATGGAAAGGTATCATATTGAATCATGGTGTGCATCCCAGACATAAATTGATTCTGTGGTTATCTTTATTACATAGACTATCTACCACTGAACGGTTAGCCAGATTTGCGATTGAAGTCCCCCAGTGTATTTTCTGTGGAAATGATGATGAAACTCATGAACTTTTGTTCTTGGAATATCATATTACTAGAAGATTATGGATAATATTGATAAAATAGTTTGGCGTTCAAATAAAAGTGGGACGCTGGATATTAGAAGTGGAATGGGTTGCAAAATAGGTGATAGGAAAATCTGCTAGAGGGGCTATTATTTGTTGTGTATTTTCTATGATGGTTAACACCATCTGGAGAGAAAGGAACCTCATCATATTCCAACATTAAAGGTATCAAGAAGATAGTGTATGCATATGAATATCTATCCGTATGCATATCTAAGGTTAAATATATAGGAAGTGGTATTTGGTTCTAAAGCAGTTACAGGCGGGGCCTTGACATAGTTGTTTAGTTGCTAAAGATTATGGTCCTATATTAGTTTTTGTGAATGCCTTAATATTGGTGGAATAGTTTCTCACTAGTTTGGAATCCCTTTTTACTTAAATGTAGTTCCTTAAACTAGTATGATGTAGTCTATTAAAATTTTGAGAAATAAGGTGTAGGTCCCTATTTGGCTTTGTAAATATTCTCTTTGGTGAAATAAAATTTTTTTATTTACCAAAAAAAAGAATTTAACCACAAGCCATTATGAATATCACTAGTTGACATTGGGATTCCAACCCCTTTTCCATAGATCATTAACCATTCAATTCACACTTAAGTACTTTAACCTATGTAGACAATTCAAAACTATTCATGACTACATGGTCCTTGTAGGAACATTTGTTGCCCAACCATTTCAATAGTCCAATTCCTTAATTCAATTCGTCACACAATTAAATTTATGGTCATCAAGACCCTCACTAACTATTCACTTTGCACTAACAATCTTATACCACATTCTCACCATACTTTAGTTCAACACACAATTCAAGTTCATTTTCATATCTAGGGACTCTAACTCCTTATTATCCGTCAACAAACAAGATCATCAACTTTACAATAAATGGCTCATAATAAATTTACAACATCATTTATCAACTATTCATACTTATTGGGCCATTTTCCTAGTTCAAAACTTCATCAACATGTGACTAGATAATTCACTTAGATATTTTTACAAACACCTTGTGTGCATGCCTTTATCAATGAAAATTTAAAATTAGAAAGCATTATCATTAGGTTTACTTAATATACACATGTTTAAACACAAAAAACAAGAAAATTCATGTGCAACACATCACCTATATCAAGCATCAACACAAGTCTAAATAAGGGTAAACATTATTCATTACAAGGCATCAAAACCCTTATCATTTGATTTACAAATCTCCCTGTACACTTACTAATGCAAGTGTAAAATACATTTTTTTTTACTTATTTAGATATGGGGAGAGTTACATGCTTTAGATAACTTGATTCACCAAGATTTTTGACTTCACATCACCTTTTAAAGATCACTCATGAAACTCTAGCCTCCAATTCTACACCAGTGAGCTTTTGAGATTATTTTGGGTGTTTGATCCATCAAAAAAGATGTTTCGGAGGATAAAACACTTATATAGTAAGGATAATTGGGGTTTTGGGTGTAGGAAATGACCACAAGGCTATTAACTTAAAGATGGAAAATGAGAGTATGTAAGGGTACGACTCACTTAAGGAACCATACCCTATGGGATGAGTGGTACCCTAACTTGTACACTAGGATACTCTTAGGTCACCTAAAATGGTTAGGTTATGAATACACACCATTTATTCATATCCAATGGGTACAACTTATTCCTTAAACCATATCAATCAAGCCTACCAAAAATAGTTCACTCTAAGCTAAGACATCACTCTATACGATTAGTCTTAGTACGACTCATACCTTAAGGTACTATTGGTTGGAGAATCACTCATACCTAGGATAGTAAGTGACCCTCACCACACTGCCTAGGGTATGATAAGGTAGGGAGAGAAGGATACCACTCATATCCATGGGGTACGACTCATACCCCTAGTCGTACGTTGCTTAGTTATATCCAACGAAGAAATTCTCCTCATGGTTTAAATCCTTGATGTTTAAATTCTCCCCAAATTTGATAATTCATCCATGAATGATGGTTAAGGAAAGCATAAATAGAATTCAACATATTATGACACATCTAACCATTCTTTAAACTAGTTAGAACAAAGCACACCATAAGAATGCAACACATATCATGCTCATTTTTAGTCAATCATTTATTTCATCTACTTTAGGGCTCAAACCCACTATTTATCAAAAAACTTACTTATTTCATAACTTAGGGATTTTAACCCATTAACTCATTATAAGTACTTATCAATTAAAAGACTAGGGACTCAAACACATCGTCTATCAAAGAAATGAAACAACTTTAATGTATTAGGGACTTAACCCCATTACAAGAAGGCCATACATAATTTAAAGGCATTAGGTACTTGAATCCATGGTCCAACAAGACATAAATAAATGCAAAGCTTTAGGACTTTAACCCACTATCTAAACAAGGCATAAAATAATTCAAAACATTGGAGACCTTAACACTTAAATTAGGGTAAGGAGATTAACACATATCTCCAACACAAGTTTCTATAATTGGAAACAAAAGTTGAGACTTGGACTTTGTGTCCTCTTCTGCCTCCTAGGCAGCTTCCTTGAAATTTTGGTTTCTTCTATAGAACCTTCACAAAAGGTACCTTTTTTTGTTTACTGAAACACCTAGACCTAGGTATGAGTGACCCTCCCCTCAATCACACCTAAGGATATGAGTCATAACTAGATGAGTTATATCAAGGAGTCATAAGTTTGAAAGTAGACTATTTTAGGTAGATTGTTGTGTATGAGTTAGGGGTTAGTCGTACCCTTTGTATATATCTCAATAATGCAAGATCGTACCCTTAATAGTTTATGTGACCTAGGAGAATCCTATGGTATGAGTCAAGGCACCACTCGTACTCTAGGGTATGACTACTTATGTGAGTTGCATGGTGAGTCTTACCCCTGAAGGGGGTCAATTTTAAGCTTTTAACTTAGGGCCTTATGGATATTTCCCATGACCAAAACACTAAGAACTATCAAAATATAAGTGTGTGTAACATTCTAAACATCTAATTTGCGGGATAAAACACCTTAAATACTCTTTAAATCTTATCTTTTAACAAATTGGAGGCTATGGTTTCAAGAGTGGTCTTCAGTAAGCAAAGGGGAGTCAGTATTCTTTGTGATTTATCTCGTTTATGGCATGATCCTCTTCTACTTTCTAAACAACTCTAAACCAATATTTTAAAAATTTTTGGATTAGTAAGTGTACATGGAGGTTTTGAAATCAAATGAGAATAGTTTTATTGCTTAATGATGAATAATTATAATTCTTTCTTGGACTTATGTTTTAACATATTATTGATGGTGAATTGTACATATGAATGCTTGTAATTTATGGTTCAACATGTGGATCATGAGTAACTCCAACCTTGATGATTTACACCATGAAAATATCCTTGTTGAAGGTATACACATAAGGTATTTTTGAGAATGTCTAAGTGAGATGTCTAGTTGCATAATGATGGCACTTTAAGTTAGGGAAATGGCCTAATATGTATGAATGCTTGATAAATGATATGGTGAGGGTAAAATGCACCATGTATTGTGTAATTTATGACCTTGATGATTTTATGAATTAGAATAAGGTTAAAGTCTTAAAATAAAAATAAACTTGAATATGTGTTGGACTAAATTTTAGTATAGAATTGCTAATGGATTGTTAGGATATTGTCTACCATAGTTTGAATTATATGTTGAGTTGAATTAAGGTATTGACCTGTTGAAATGGTTGGGAAATAGAGGCTCCCATAAATTCTATATGATCATGTATAGTGTTGAATCAGCTAAATGGGTTAAAGTCCTTATGAGCAGAATTGAATGTATGTGGATGCATGGACAAATAGTTAGAGTCCTAATTTCAACCAATCAGATTCATGATGTATTGAGGTTAAAGTCCCTTGTCTAATAGAATCATTTGTGGTTAAAGTACTTTACATAATAAGATCTTATGAGATCAAAGTGCTTTGCCAAATGAATTGGCTTGGGGTTAGAGTCCCCTATCTAATATGGCATAAAGTTAGAGTCCCTTGCCTAATGTGTGAGCATGTGATTAGAGTCACTTGCTTGAATTAATGTAAATATGGTTAGTGTCTTATGCATAATGAGAAATGCTTGCATCTATAACAATGAAAGGTTAGCATGTGATATGTTTGTATGTATGGATAAGGTTATGAATATGATTGAATATGATATATACATTAATGTTTTTGAATGATAATTCTATTTCATCCTTATCCTTGAGTTACATGTTTGTGTTCCAACTGCTAACCATCTTTGAATGTTATGTTCCCATATGACATAAGGACTGGAGCATCTGTTTCTCTTTCTGCACAGTGAATAGGTGATCATAGTAGTTTATGCATTAACTTTGGAGTGGTCAGCTTCCTTTCTTTGGAAGACCTTAATCTTTGGTCTCTTATCTTAAAACTTAGGCATTGACTTAATTTGCTAATTGTTGGGGACTTGTTCTGATATATATGTTTCCAAACTTTTATTGTATAGAGGTATTATGGATGACAGTTGACATGGGTACATTGGTTAGTTGATGAATCTAAAGAAGTGCTTAGACATGTTAAAGTTATTACTTATAGTATGTATTTTTCTATCTTATTATATGTTTAGGATTCACCTAACCCATGTGATTATTATGATGATTGCAATGGGTTATCAGGAAACCTCTGATTCATGTGGGCTTGAGGTACCCATATGACATAGCCCAATTTTGGGAAGTTTCAAGTTGGTATCAGAGAAAAGTTCATGGTAAGTTGGGTGTCCACTATATTGTGTTTAGTAGAGTCTCTTTTATGGGTGTGAAGCATGCCACACTTATAACAGAGGAGTTATGAGACATTTTAGGAAATGTTACTTTCATGTGTTTCAATTTTAAGCTATAGAATAAATGTCTTGGATTCCTCTAATTTCTATTTTCTATCTTTCAGATCATGCCTTTGAGGAGATCTAACACTCAGGCAAACCATTTTGATGGCTCTATAGGCGAATCTCGTCCAACTTCTGGAGTTTGGACCAAGGCTAGGGCTATAGAATCTAACCATCTTTGTGTGGTTCTATCTATCTCCTCTAAACTCGACTATGATAGTGACCCTCTATTCCGTCACCTTAAGGTGATGCTTCTGATGCAAAGTTTCACCGCTCTATCAATATCTTGACTCAATTAGTAGCTTTTCAAATGGAGTGTCGTGCCCCGGCTATCATTTCCTTTTGAGGACACAAGCCAATTTATGAGTTTGAGCTATCCTATGTTCTCTGATACAAGGTTAAGGAAGAACCCCAAGGCTTCTTTGTTTAAATTTAGAAGATCTTCCAAATTAAGCATGCTTCAGAGATTGAAGCCGTTGAGTTTGCTTCCTACCAATTAAAAGATATAACATACTAATGGTATAAGGTATGGGAGTTGTCTAGAGGTATTGATGATAGTACTGTCATATAAGAGGAGTTCTTCGAGGCTTTCTTTGACCACATCATTCCTCAAGAGTTGAGGAAGGGAAAGGCAGAAGAGTTTGTGAATTTGAAGCAAGAGAGGATGTCTTGAAATTCCATTAATTGTCAAGGTATGCTCCCAAGATGGTTCCTAACATGAGGGCTATAATGCATAAGTTTGTCTTGGGATTATCTTGTGAGTTAGTCCTTGAGAGTAAGATAATCTTGTTGATAGAGAACATGGATATTTCTAGGATTATTATGTATCTACAACATGTGGAAAAGAGAAGGAGATGCAAGTTTAGCTTATTAAGAGGAAAAGAAAGATATTTAAGACTTCTGAGAATAGTGGTGGGGATGTTGGAAAGTGGCTACAGAAGAAGTAGGGGAGTTTGACTTCTTTCTCCTTGACTAATGTTCGCTTTTCTTACCTAAAGTTTTTGGGTGATCATCGAAATCAATTTAGTGGTCGGTCCTAGGCATATGGTTTCTAATTTTAGAATAGTGGTGCCCAATTGTCTCCACTTTGCTCTCTTTGAAAATTATGTGGTCAGAGTCATTGTGGTCAATATAAGAAGGGGAGAAATAGATGTTTCCATTATGGTCAGGTTGGGCACATACAGTGTGAGTTCCCCTCTCTAGCAGCTTGTTTGGACAACAGGGATGCTATTACTACTTATTCTACTCACGCACTGAAGGGTGCTATGTCTGCTTCTTCTTCTATTTCTGACATCAATGTTGGTCAAAAACTCTTGTATGCACTTACTACTCACCAGGATTCTGAGGTATCTCCTAATGTTGTCACAGGTATATTGAGAATTTTCTCCTGTGATATGTATTGTTTGCTTTATTTAAGTTCTACACTCTCTAATGTGACATGGTATGTGGCTGTGCATCTTGATTATGGTCCCAAGAGTCTGTTGGTTCCTTTTGCTGTTTCTACCCTAGTTGGAAACCCTGTGGTTTTTAGTAAGGTCTATAAGGGATGTGTGATATCGGTTGGTGGTAGGGATACTCTTGTAGACTTGGTAGAGGTTAACATAGTTGATTTTGATGTCATTCAGGGAATGGATTAGTTGCACTCTTGCTATGCTTCCTTATATTGTCGAACTATAGGGTCATGTTCCAATTCACTAATGGGTCATTAATTGTATGAGAAGGTGGTTCCCTAGTGCCTAAGAAAAGGTTCATTTCTTATCTTAAGGACCAAAGGTTGATTTCAAAGGGGTGTTTGTATAATTTGGTCTGAGATAAAGATTCTAACTCAGAAGTTACTTGTATAAAATCCATTTCCATGGTTAATGAGTTTCCCAAGGTATTTCCTATTGATCCATTCCCAAGGTATTTCCTATTGATCTTCCCGGTGTTCCCATAGGACATAGCCCGGTTTTGGGATGTGTAATTCACAACTAGCGAAATTGCCGATCCAAGATCCTCACTGAGATCTCCTCATTGGATAAAGAGTCCGAGATGTCAACATCCCTCAAGGGACCAACCAACGAAGGATCACCCACCCATATCCTCTACATAGAGACATGGAAAATCGTGTGAGTAGAGATAATACTAGAGGCAACCCCAACTCATAAGCAACATTGCCAACACTAAATACAATATATTCGGGACCAACATACCAGGGACTAAACTTCCCTTTTTTACACAACCGCATCACTCCTTTCATGGGAGACACTTCTAAGAATATCCAATCACCAACAATAAACTATAAGTCCATACGCCTCACATCCTCATATGAGTTTTGTATACTTTGAGCGGTTTTCAATATATCACGAATTACCTTCACCTTCTCTAAGGCTTGGGGAACAAAATCAGGGCCAAGTAACTTACCCACACCAACTTTGTACCACCCAATAAGAGATCGACATATCCTACCATACAATACCTCAAAAGGGGCCATGCCAATGCTTTAGTGGTAACTATTTTTATAGGAGAACTCAATAAAAGGCAAGTGGTCATACAAACTACCACCATAATTAATCACACAAGCCCGCAACATATCTTACAATGTTCGAATGGTCCTCTCCACTTGCCCATCCATCTGTAGGTAGAAAGCGGTACTAAGGCATACTCTAGTACCCAAAACTTTTTGGAATTACTTCAAAAAGTGGGATGAAAATGGAGGATCAAAACTGGAGCACCGTGAAACCTCACAATATCTGTAAGATACAACTTATCATAATCTTCCACCAAGTAATTATTCCTTACGAGCCAAAATCTAGCGGACTTGGTCATTCTATCAAAAATGGCCCAAATAGAATAATATTGGTTTCAAGATCGAGGAAGACTGGAAATAAAATCCATATTAATTATCTCCCACTTCCATTCGAGTAATGCAGCCTCTTGATAGAAGAACCCGAGCCTCATGTGCTCAACTTTCATTTGTTGGAACACCATACACCTGGCCATATAACTAGCCATGTCTTATTTTATATTACCCTACTAATAGAACTCTCTAAGGTCATGATACATCTTTGTGGAATTAGGGTGAATAGCATAACGGGATTTAGGAGCCTCGTCCATGACCCTTTCCATAAATCCATCGATGTCGGGATCGTAGAGTCTACCTTGGTATATCAAGATACCATCACCACCAATACCAAAGTCTGCAACTTTATATTGACCTTCATTACTCTTGATCTTCATCAAGTATGTGTGCAATATTTATTTTCCATTATCTTAACAACAAGAGATAACTGAGATACTGGATGCACAAATACAACACCATCCTTAAAGTTCGTAAGTCAAACTCCAAGATTTACCAAAAGGTGAACGTCCTTCACCGATTCCCGATTATGCTCATCCACATGGGCCAAACTATCCATGGACAATCTACTAAGAGTATCGGAAACTACATTAACCTTATTGGGATGGTAATAAAGACTTATAGCATAGTCTTTCAACAACTCAAGAAACCTTTTTTTCCTGAGGTTCAACTCTTTTTTAGTAAAAACTTAATTAAGACTCTTATTATTGGAAAAGATATCAATATGAACCCCATAAAGATAATGTTGCCAAATTTTCAACGCAAAAACCTCGGCTATCAACTATAAGTTGTGATTAGGGTAGTTATTCTCATGAATTTTCAATTTCCTAGAAGAATAGGACACCAACCTACTATGTTGCATTAATATGCAATCGATACAAACCAGAGATGCGTTGTAGTATACTACAAAACAATCATTACCTTAGGGCAAGGTTAAAATTAGAGCGGAAATCAATTTATCTTTAAACTTTTCAAAACCACGCTCACATGCATTTGAACACAATAACTTGACCTTCGTCTAGGTCAACATGGTAAATAGGGAAGCTATGGACGAGAAACTCACTGTAAATCTTCTATATTTACTTGCTAGACCCAAGAAGCTCTGAATATCGGTTTGAGTCATAGGTCTAGGACATTTCTTAACTGGCATAACCTTTTGGGGATCTGCTATGATCCCTTCACTATAGATAATATGACTAAGAGCAGCTACAACTTTTAACGATGATCCTTAAAAGTTTGCAACACAACACGAAGATGATCGACATGATCTGCCCCACTCTTTGAATAACCTAAGATGTCATCAGTGAAGATAATGAAAAACATGCCAAGATTGGATGGAAAACCCAATTCATCATGTCCATGAATGCCACCGAGGCATTAGTCACCCCAAAATAACACGAATGCAACCAATCCATCCCTAAAATGACATCAAAATTGTCCATGTCCAAGTCTATCAAGTCTAAAAGAGTATCTCTACCACCAACAGTTACCATAAACCCCCGATAGACCCTTCTATCAATCATAGAGTCTCCCATCAGGGTAGAAACACAAAATAGAACTGATAGACTCTCATGACCACAATAAAGATGAACTGCCACATATGGGGTCACATAAGAAATTGTATACCCTAGATCAAGCAAATAATACACATCATGGGAGAAAAGTGTCAGTATACATATGAAAACATCAGAAGATGTCATAGAATCTTGGCGAGTAGCAAGAGCATACAAGCGGTTTCGGACAGCGTCTATGACAAAAAAGCAACAGAAGCAGATATGACACTCCTTGGTGCAGGAGTAGGTGGAGTAACAATAGAGGCACAATTGGATTAAGAAGAAACTAGAGAGGGGCACTCACTCTGAATGCTCGTAATCTGACAAAAACTAAAACATGTGTTTCTTCTCTTCTCACACTGACGTGATGACTCTAACCACAAAATTTGCAAGGTGGGTGGGGTAGAGCTGACTGAGCACCTCTAGCCTAGAATTGGGCACCTATGCCCAGAACCCATCACTAAATAATGATCGATGATAACCCGAAGACTAAAGTTAAGGAGAGAAAATGCTAGCCTAGGAGAAAGAGCTCAAACTCCTCAACTTTTTGCATGGCCACAGCCACTATCTTTACCACCTTGCTTAGAAGGCCTAAATTTCTTTCCTTACCTTTCAATAAATTCAACTTACTTCTTTTTATCTTATTCTAGTTATTACATATACACAATCAACCTAGAAATATCCATATTTTCTATTAACAAAGGTGCCTTGCTCTCAAGGACTAACTAATAGGACAATCCCGAGACAAACTTATTCATCCAACCCCTTATTTTAAAAACCATCTTAGGTGTATACCTTGACAATAGATGGAATTTCAAGGCATACTCTTGAATGGGAATCCTTTCTTGCTTCAATTTCACAAACTCTTCTGCTTTAGCTTCCCTCAACTCTTGAGGAAAGAAGCAATCCAAGAGAGCGTCGGAGATATCCTCCCATATGGCGAGACTAGCATTAATATCTCTAAACTACTCTGACCCTTCGTACCATTTGTATGATACATCCTTTAATTGGTAGAAAGCAAACTCAATGGCCTCAATCTCCGAAGCATGCATGATTTGAAAGATTATCTCCTTTTCATCAATAAAGCCTTAAAGATCTTCCTCAACCTTTGTACCTTTAAACATAAGGGGGATCAACCTCATAAATTGGCCAATTATTATGGCCTCAGATGAAAAAGTAGTTAGAGCAGCACACTCTAATTGAGAGGTTACCAATTGAGTCAAGTGGTTGATAGAGTAATGAAACTCGGCATTAGTTGAATCCCCTCATGGTGAAGGAATGAGAGGGTCACTCTCATTATATGGGTTGGTAGGGATAGGTGGAACCCCACAAAGTTGGTCAGGTGATGTATCCCTAGCTAGGGCTTGAACTCCAGAAGTTGGACGAGCTTTATCCATTGGGCCCTCAATTAAGACAGAAGTGTTTGCCTAAAACTCAAATCTCCTTTGAGGAATGATTTGAAAGACATCAAACAAAAATAAGATGGATCCAGGACCATAGACTATATAGCTTGAGATTAAAACACAAGGAAAGGGAAATATTTTCTAAAATGTCTTATAGCCCCTCATTTATAATTGTGGCATGCTTTACACCCATAAAAGAGACTTTGCTAATACAACATTGTGGACCCCAACTAACCATGAACCTAGGATCGGATACCAATATGACATGACCTAAAACTGTGCCATGTCGTATAGGCACCTCAAGCCCATAAGAACCAGAGGTAGCCCTGATAACCTAACCTAATCATCTCTTTAATCACAAGGGTTGAGATAATCCCGACCATATAATAAAATACCATAAAAACATACTAAAAGATATTTTAAAAATACTTCAACACTTTATTAGATTCATCAAACTAACTAATGTACTTAGTCCACAATCATTCATAATACCTCTTTACAAACCGATGATGAGAAAATGATATGTTGGGATAAGCCCCTAAGAATAGCCAAACGAAGTCGAAGTAAGATTATGTTTAAGGATAGGAGACCAAGAATGAATGTTTTCTAACATAAGGAGGCTAACCACTCCAAAGTTAACGCATGAACCACTTCGTTTATCTAATCACTCTGCAAGAATAGATAATGATGCTCCATCCCCTAAGTCGCATGGGGATATAGTGTTCGAAGATGGTTAATGGTTGGAGTGATAGCATGTGACTTAATAATAAGGACAAAATAGAACCATCAATCAACAACAAGTCAATATTATGACACCCCGTACATTGTATGTACTTGTTTCATTTATATGTAACTTGGAATAACCTTGTGGTAGGTAATGAATAAGATTTGTTATGTGAATATTAATCGTGTAGATGAAATTCTAGATGCTTCCCATACCTTTTTATGTGACAAGATTAGGTTAACATTGATACAACTATTTAACTTGGAATCATAAGTCGGTATTTAAATCTAAAGTTTAAAGTTACCTGGTGTGTACAAGTTGTAAGTTAGATTAAGGTGATTAGGAGCTGGAAATGGAATGAAATATTGAGGAGCTTGCTTGAATTGATTAATCTAGTAGGTGAATCACCTACTTAAGCTATTTGGACCAAGTTAATGGAACCATTTCTATTTATTAGATTTGAGCCTATATTAATGTACTCATTGGGCCTAAATTGAATATAAAAAGAAGAAAAATGGAGAAATGGCCCAACACACAAATCTTCAAAGGGCCAAGTGTAATTGAGCCTAATTAAAGAAATTAAGCAAGTGGGTGCATCACCTACTTTTACCCTTTGAGCAACTTAATCTCTTTAAGTAGGTGCATCACCTACTTGGACCAACTTGACCAAATTTGAGGTCCAAAATGCAGCTTAGTAGATGGCCAAAAATAGGGTCTTTATAAGACCAAGTTGCTGGTCATTTCCCTCATTCTTAAGTTACCAAAAAAAGGTTACACTTCACAAATTCTCTCTACTTTATTAAAAGCAACTAGGAGCAGCCCTATATTTCCTTTTAGGGTTCTTGGCGAAACCCCAACTTTGGTAGTCCAAGGTAAGTGAAAACATTTATGGTTTAGCTAAAGTATCTCATAGAAGATTAGGAAAACATGCTATAAGTTCTTAATTATTTATTCATGGAAGAATATAGAATAAGCTACATGCTCATTTTATTTTCTTCTAATTAAGAGATATCTTTTCTTCTTTAGTTAAATATATGTAAGGAAAGTTAAAGTTGAAGTTCTTGAGGAGTTTAAATTAAAAGAATAAGTTGTAGAATTGAGGTAAGGTGACTGCTCCATTCTGTACTCCTTAAATACGAATTTGAGAGAGAATTATGGATGTGTTATTAATGAGAACTCAAGAGATGATAAGTTCAATAATTCATTGCTACAATAAAAGATATTGGGGGCTGTTTTATGGACTGTTTTGTATGTACATGTATAGGCTTTTGGGTTGATGTTGGAGAAAGATGTGACTAGTTTGAATTGAAATACATAAGAAAGGTGTGGCGGTACACCACCAAATTAATTATTGCATATATTTACTGCTCAATCTGTTTTGCATACTGTTTGGAGGGTATAATGAAGCCGAGATGGTTTCGATGAATATTATAAGAACATGTATGGTATGAGGGTGTAATTCGAGGGGAAAAGGGTTAAAATAACACCCTCAATGGATAGGTTAATGGCTTACTGCCCGGTTACTTTTTTGGTAAAGTTAGTAGCTCAAATGTGTTGGTTGGTTGCTAATATCAATTTACCATATATTCTATAGTAGATAAGTAATCTAAGAGGTAGGAAGTAAAGTTGGGTTAGTTTCAGAGTTATATAACCAGGTATGTAAGGCATACTCTATTTTGTACTCTTCGGCATTAAATCAAACATTTGTTCCATCATGTAAGTTTCCAAGGTTATCCTATAACAAGTGACACATAATAGCAACGAATTATATCCCATGAAGCCAACAACCTTGTTCCCACTCTCTAATATGTTAAAACACCTCAATACATGCTTATTATTAAACCTACACACCTATCTTCACTAGAAAATTTAAGAAGTTCTCCTTTTATTCAAATCAAACCCATGTGTTATTTTCAACTCCGAAACACTTCAATTGTGTGCCAACAACTCCCTACCTCATTATTGTTGCATTAAGTGTCCATTTATATGTCTCTTATTAGTAGATTATTAGTTCAAGGTACAATAATGTTATGAGAACCAAAGTAACAATATCAAAGGCTTAAAAAACAAAGTAAGACAAATCTATAAAATGAGTGGCAGCTCAGGGGCATAAGCCTAGCATGGACCGATCTCGATACCTTTATATGTGGGTGGAAGGTAAGGGGAAATATCCTATCATGGGTTAATAACTGTATTCATATATGGGTAGTAACTCCAGTGGGTAAGCCTAGCATGGGCCGATCCCAATTTGTCTATTTACCACTGATCAGCTTGTCATTTCTATTATATAAGTTATAAAGATTATGAAGCAAGAAAGGTAAAATGAAGAAAAAAATGTAATGTAGCTGATCCTACAATTATATTTAAAGGTGGTCTACTAGCACTATTTATTCATTGTACCTGATTTCTATAGAGCATTCGTATCATGTGTACTACCTTTATCCTTACATATTTAGTACATATTTTTGTACTGATATCCCTCAAGGGGGACCTGTATTTCTTACTAAAGGAATAGGTACTTGAGCTCATACACATCCCTAGTAGTAGCAGGGATATCCAGTGACTATTGGTGAGGTCCAATTTCATTCGGGGCTTTCTGAGTTCATTTCATATATTTTGGTACTGTACAGTAGTTAAGAGTAAGGAGGGGGTTTGTCCCAACCTTAACTAAGTGTCTATGTATCTTTTAGAGGCTTTGTAGAACAATGTAAAGTTAAGCATAATAGCGCCTTATCTTTTAAGATGTTATGGCCCCAACGGCCAAGTATAATATATATAGTTCTGGGCTTGTCATTTATTTCCCATCAATGCATTATGTCCAGGTATGGCAAAACCTTTGGTTATTATAGTTACATGCATAAGAAGTACTAGGTTATGGATTGGTTGTCTCAGGCCTTCAGGCTACAGGTGTCTATCCTTCCTAATAGGATTTGAGGCATGACAAAAGTGGTCTCAGAGCAGGCCATCCTAGAGAGTCTAAAAATCCGTGTCTAGATAGAGTTTTTCTTATTGATGTGTGGTGCACCACATATATATACAGGAGGCTATGGTACATTTAGGGGTTGTCTCTTTTTCTTCATATCTTAGATCGTGCAATAGATTCCATGTTGTAGGTGAAGTCATATTTTACTATTGAATATATTTTTTACCTCTTATTATAGTAAAGATGTCAGTTACGAGAAAGAGTAAGAATACAAATATAGGTAAGCGAGTAGACGTGGCTGCTGGTGAAAGGACCAGCAAGTCACCACCTAGATAAGCTAATCAAAGTAAGGCTTAAGCTGAGTTTGTATCATGAACTTCTTCTACTCCTCCATCTCTAGAAAAGCTAAGGATGGGAAGAATAACATCCCCAAAACCACCTATTAATGCTACTAACCAAGATCTAAGGAATGTGGTGCAATTGTTGCCTCGTACAGTTGCTGGGCGAGCTCAAGGACAAGAAATTCCAACCACAAGTTCTAGCGGTGAGACAGGGAAGCTAGCCTACGGACACCGGATTTTCTATAATTGGAAACTCCCACGTTCATCGGATCAAATCTTGATGAAGTCCCACATAGCAAGAATACAATCTTTTGCACAAAAAATAGAGTATTAGAGGCAAAAAATATGAACACAAGAATTAGAAAGTGGGTATTCCAAGAGGGCCCAATCTACGGGGCAATTTATGGCATCCCAACGAGAGTTTAGGCCTTGGTTTTCTAATAGACCGCCTAGGCCATTATCTTCTTATTCTACAACTAGTTCTCCACTACAGTTTCATAGGGTCAAAGGTAATTAATTTAGGAAAAAAAGTGAGTATCAGAGTTCACGAACAGCGGGGTATCAAGAGAAAGGGAGTATGAGCCAATTAAGACCTTCTCAGTAGCCATGTAAAAAATCTGGAAAGCTTCATTTAGGTTTATGTTAGTTCAGGACAAATTCTTGCTTTTGGTGTAGTTCCTCAGGGAATATGATGACAGAATGCCCACAAAAGGGTCTAAGTAGTATGACACAGCCTACTGGATCATCCATTACATCATCATCATTGGTGCCTTATTCAGGTAGAGGTGTATAGTCCATGGGTTGTGGTAGAGGTACTAAAGTAGCAGCTAGCTCTAGTGGAGTTCAGAATTATACATATGCTTTAGCGGATTGACAAAATTTAGAGGCCTCTCCGGATGTGGTTATAGGTACATTGTCCATTTTTTCACATGATGTATGTGCATTAGTTAATACGGGTTATACATTATCATATGTTACTCCATTGGTTGATGGAAAGTTCAAAAGAACACCAGAATTACTAGTTAAGCTATTTGAAGTATCTACGCCTATTGGTAAATCTATTACAATTAGGAAAGTGTTTCTAAATTGTATAATAACTATTTGTGGTCGTGATACAATTACTGACCTGGTTAAGTTAGAAATGGTAGATTTTGATGCTATAATGGGTATGGATAGGTGGGCTTCTTGTTATGCCACAGTAGATTGCCAAACTAAGAGGGTGTATTTCCATTTTCCAAGAGAGGTAGTCCTTGAATGGAGAGGTAATATTGGTGTGCCAAGAGGTAAATTTATTTCTTATTTTAAGGCAAAATGGATAATTTCCAAGGGTTACATATATCATCTAGTTAGAGTAAAGGATACAGATACAGAGCCACAAACTCTTAAAACTATTCCAGCGGTCAATGAATTTCCTAATGTATTTCTTGAAGATCTTCCAGGTTTACCTCCAGAATGAGAAGTAGAGTTCAGTATTGATATGATTCCAAGCACTCAACTAATATCAATTCCTCTGTATAGAATGGCCCTGAAAGAATTATGAAATTTTAAAGAGCAATTAAAAGACTTACTAGAGAAGGGATTCGTATGTCTTAGTATGTCTTCTTGGGGTATACTAGTGTTATTTGTGCATAAGAAAGATGACTCATTAAGAATGTGTATTGACTATCGACAAATAAATAAGGTTACTATTAGAAAGAATATCCTCTTCCAAGAATTAATGACTTATTCGACTAGTTCCAAGGAACCAAGTGTTTATTAAAGGTTGATTTAAGGTTATGTTACCACTAAGTGAGGATCAAAGAGAAGGACATACCTAAGACAGCCTTTCGAACACGGTACGATCATTATGAGTTTCTAGTCATGTCCTTTAGGCTAACTAATGCACCTGTAACTTTTATGGATTTGATGAATATGGTGTTCAAGCTATTCTTGGATATGTTTGTGATAGTTTTTATAGATTATATTCTGGTTTATTCGAAATCAAAGAAGGACCATGCCAGGCATTTACAACAGGTGTTACAGGTTCTTCGTGATCGTAAGCTATATGCAAAGTCTCTAAATGTGTTTGGCATTCTTAGGTCAAATTGTATCTGATGAAGAAATAAAGGTTGATACTTAAAATATAGAAGTTGTGAAGAACTGGCCAAAGACCTATAATACCTATGGAGGTTCATAGTTTTCTTGGGTTGGCAGGTTAATATAGGAGGTTCGTTGAAAGGTTTTCTTTAATTTCTGCACCTTTAACAAATATAACACACAATGCTTCTAAGTTTCAATGAAATGATGCATGTGAAAGGAGTTTCCAAGATCTGAAGAATAAGTTGACTTATACACCTGTATTGGTACTTTCAGAAGGCACAGAAAGGTATGTCATGTATTGTGATGCTTCAAGAATTGGATTAGGATGTATGTTGATGCAACATGGTAAAGTGATAGGATATGCCTTAAGACAATTTCGGCCACATGACAAAAATTATCCTAGACATGACTTTGAGCTAGCAGTAGTTATATTTGCCATAAAGATATGGCGCCATTACCTGTATGGGATTCATGTTGACATATATAGTAACCACAAGAGCTTGCAATATATCTTTAGCCAAAAGGACCTAAATTTGAGGCAGCGAAGATGGCCTAAGCTATTAAAAAACTATTATGTTGATATCTTGTATCATACAGGGAAAGAAAATATAGTAGCAAATGCGTTAAGTTATAAGGCTATGGTGCCGTCTATAGAAAGACAAGGGATTACTAAATATTTGTACTAACTAGCCAATTTGGGGGTTCGCCTTCTTGAAACTACAAATGAGGGGCTTACTGTGCATAATGCGGCAGAATTTTCATTGGCCATCGAAGTGAAAGAGAAGCAGCATCCAGATCCTATTCAATTATAACTTAAGGAAAATGTACAATGTGGTATGAAAAAGGCATCAGAGCTTACGCAAAAGGGAGTACTTAAGTGCCAAAACAGATTGTATGTACCGAATGTAGATAGGCTAAGAAAGAGGATTATGATAGAGGAACATCATTCAAGGTATTCCATCTATCTAGGATAAACTAAATATATTAGCATTTGAAAGAAATGTATTGGTGGGGTGATATGAAGAAGAACATTGCAGAATTTGTAGCCGAATATAAGAATTATCAAAGAGTTAAAGTAGAACACAAAAAGCCCGGGGTTATATGCAATGTATAGATCTTCCAATATGGAAGTAGGACATGATCAACATGGATTTTGTTACTAGTTTGCCTCGTACACCTCAAAAGTTCAATTTTGTATGGGTGATAGTTGATAGGCTTACAAAATCAACACATTTCCTACTAGTTAATACCAGTTACACAGTTAAAGAGTATGCAAAATTGTATATCAAAAAGATAGTTCGGCTACACGGAGTGCCAACCTCTATTATATCAGATAGGGGAGCCCAATATACTGTAAAATTTTGGAAGTCCTTTCAGAGAAATTTGGGAACACAAGTTACTTTAAGCACAAATTTTTACCCTCAAATAGATGGACAAGTAGAATGTACCATTCAAATACTTGAAAATATTCTATGAGCTTATGTATTGGACTTTAAAAGTAGTTGGGATTATCATTTACATCTCATCGATTTTGCCTAAAATAATAGCTATCATTCAAGCATCAAAATGGCACCATATTAAGGTTTGTATGGAAGAAAGTGTAGATCACCAAATGGATGGTTTGAAGTGGGTGAAACTACCTTGTTCCACAATCTATGGAAAAGGTTAAAGTGATTCAACAGCAGCTGGAAGTAGCCCAAAGTTGACACAAATCATATACAAATATTACAAGAAAGGGGCTAAAGTTTGCTATCGGTGATTGGGTGTTCTTGAAGGTGTCACCAATTAAAGGAGCAATGAGATTTGGTAAGAAAGGAAAACTAAGTCCACGTTATATTGGCCCATATAAGATTACTCAGAGGTTTGGCCAAGTCGCTTATGAATTAGAGCTACCCCAAGAGATCTCAACAGTCCATCTAGTATTTCACATCCCAATGCTTCGAAAGTGAATCGGAGATCCACCTCATATTACCCCAACTAAAGATGTACAAGATACGGAAGATCTCACATATTAAGAAATACCTATTGCTATTCTAGATTGTTAATTAAAAAAGTTACGGAATAAAGAAATAGCTTTTGTAAATGTGCTTTGGAGAAATCAGCAAGTAGAAGAGATCACATGGGAAGCTGAACAAGCGATGAAATTGAAGTACCCCCATTTATTAAAATATAAAGAGAAAGTCCAAGATTCTAAATTGGATAAATAACATGTAAGTATAATATATAAATACTATGTGATAATAGGGATATTTTACTTGGGTTTGAACTAGTTTTGATTGGACAGTTATGCTAATATTCGAGGATGAATATTCCTAAGGGGGAGAATATGACACCCCGTACATTTCATGTTCTTGTTCCATTTATATGTGACTTGGTACAAACTTGTGGTAGGTAATGGATGAGATCTTTTTTACAAATATTAATGGTGTAGATGTAATTCTAGATGCTGCCCATACCTTTTTATGCGACAGTATCAAGTTAAAATCGATACAACTATTTAACTTAGAATAATATATCAGTAATTGAATCTAAAGTTTAAAGTGACCAAGTGTGTACAAGTTCTAAGGTAGATTAAGGTGATTAGAAGCTTGAAATAGAATGAAATATTGAGGTGCTTGCTTGAATTAATTAAGATAGTAGGTGAGTCATCTATATTAATTTGGGCCTATATTAATTTACTCATTGGGCCAAAATTGAATAAAAGAAGAAGATAAATGGAGAAACGGCCCAACACACAAATCTTCCAAGGCCCAAGTGTAATTAAGCCCAATTAAGAAATTAAGCAAGTAGGTGCATCACCTACTTTGACCCTTTGAGCAGCTTAATCTCTTTAAGTAGGTGCATCACCTCCTTGGACCAATTTGACCAAATTTGAGGTCAAAAATGCAGCTTAGTGGATGGCCAAAAATAGGGTCTTTATAAGACCAAGTTGCTGGTCATTTCCCTCATTCTTAAGTCGCCAATAAAAGGTTACACTTCACAAATTCACAAAAATAGGGTCTTTATAAGACCAAGTTAAAGTTCATGAGGAGTTCAAATTAAAAGAATAAGTTGTAGAATTGAGGTAAGATGACCTCTCCATTTTGTTCTCCTTACATACAAATTTGAGAGAGAAGTATGAATGTGTTGTTATTGAGAACTCAATAGATGATGAGTTCAATAATTGATTGATACAATAAAAGATATTTGGGGCTATTTTATGGACTATTTTGTATGTATTTGTATAGGATTTTGGGTTGATGTTGGAGAAATGTGTGACTAGTTAAATATATAAGAAAGGTGTGGCGGTATACCACCGAATTAATTATTGCACATATTTACTGCTCAATCTATTTTGCATACTGTTTGGAGGGTATAATGAAGCCAAGATGGTTTCGGTGAATATTATAAGAACATGTATTGTATGAGGGTGTAATTGGAGGGGAAAAGGGTTAAAATAACACCCTCGATTGATAGGTTAAGGGCTTACTGCCCGGTTACTATTTTGGTAAAGTTAGTAGCTCAAATGTGTTGGTTGGTTGCTAATATTAATTTACCATATATTATATTCTAGATAAGTAATCTAAAAGGTAGAAAGTCAAGTTAGGTTAGTTTCGGAGTTATATAACCAGGTATGTAAGGCATACTCTATTTTGTACTCTTTCGCATGAAATCAAACATTTGTTCTATCAAGTTTCCAAGGTTATCCTATAACAAGTGACACATAATAGAAGCAAATTATATCCCATGAAGCCAACGAACTTGTTCCAACTCTCTAACATGTTGAAACACCTCAATACATGCTTATTATTAAACCTGCACACCTATCTTCACTAGAAAATTTAAGAAGTTCTCCATTTATTCAAATAAGACCCATGTGTTATTTTCATCTCCTAAACACTTCATTTGTGTGCCAACAGCTTCCTACCACATTGTTGTTGCATTAAGTGTCCATGTACATGTCTCTTATTAGTAGATTATTGGTTCAAGGTACCATAATGTTATGACCACCAAAGTAACAATCTTAAAGGCTAAATAAACTAAGTAACGTAAATCTGTTAAATGAGTGGCAGCTCAGGGGCATAATCCTAGCATGATCCGATCTCAATACCTTTATATGTGCATGGCAGCTCAGGGGCAATAGTTTAGTATGGGCCAATCCCAATGTTTATATATGGGTGGCATCTCTGGGGCGTAATCCTAACATATGTCGATCCCAATTTTGCTATTTACCACTGATCAACTGGTCATTTGTATTATATGACTTACAAGGATTATGAAGTAAGAAAGGTAAAATGATGGCAGGAATGTAATGTACCCGATCCTACAAATATATGTAAAGGTTGTCTACTGGCACTATTTATTAACTTGTACCTTATTTCTATAGAGCTTTCGTATCATGTGTACTACCATCAGCCTTACATATTCAGTACATATTTTCATGCTAACGTCCCTCATGGGATACCTATATTTCATGCTGCAGGCATAAATACTTCAGCTCATACACCTCCCCAGTAGTAGCAGGGATATCCAGTGACTACTGGGGAGCTCCAGTTTGATTTGGGGATTTCCGAGTTTGTTTCATATATTTTGGTACTGTACAGTAGTTAAGAGTAAGGCAGGGGTTTGTCCCTACCTTAACTAAGTGTCTATGTATCTTTTAGAGGCTTTTTTGACCAATGTAAAGTTAAGTATGATAGCGCTTTATCTTTTAAGATGTTATGGCCCTAACAGCCAAGTATGATATATATAGTTCGGGGCTAGTCATTTATTTCCCATCAATTCATTATGTCCAGGAATGGAAACACCTTTGGTTATTATAGTTACATGCATGAGAAGTACTAGGTTATGGATCGGTTCTCTCAGGGCTTCACGGATACGGGTGCCTGTCCGCCCCAATAGGATTTGAGTCATGACAAATATATCATATTTAAAAATATTCATGACCCTATCCATACATATCGATATATCACATACCAAACAAGTAAACAAGACTTATCAACATTCTAAAATCACTCAATCATGAGTCATACAGTAGAGGACTCTGACCTTCCACAGTTAGATTCAAACAAGTCTTATTAGCTATAGGACTTCAACCACATTCACATATTACTTAGACGAAGGACTCTAACCATTTACACACTCATTAAAAAAATGACTTTAACCACATTTACATCTATTCAAGCAAGAGACTCTAACAACAAGCTTATTTATTAGGGCAAGGGACACTAACCACGTGCTCACACATTAGGCATGGGACTTTAAAATCATGTCTTATTAGATAGGGGACATTAAACCAAGCCATTTTATTTAGCGAGACACTTTATCCTCAAGAGATCTCATTGTTCAAGTGACATTAACCATAAGTAATTTCCTTAGGTAAGGGACTTTAACCTTAAGCCTTTTCATTGTAAAAGGGACTTTAATGCCAAGACATTATGACTATCACTTGACATTGGGACTCCAACCCTTTGTCCATACATCATCATCCACTAAATTCACACTGAAGGGCCTTAACCCATTTAGACAATTCAACACTATACATGACAACATAGTCCTCATTGGAGCCTTTGTTACCCAATAATTTTAATAGGACAATACCTTAATTTAATTTATGGTCATCAAGACCCCACAAACTATTTACATTACAATAGTAATGTTATACCATATTCTTACCAAACTTTAGTTCAACACATAGTTTAATTTCATTTTCATATCTAGGGAATTTAATCCCTCATTAGCCATTAAACAACAAGATCATAAACTTTATGAGACATGGCTCATAATAAACTTAAAACATCATTTATCAAATATCCATACTTATTGGACCATTTACCTACTTTAAAATATTATCTACATATGACTAGATAATTCACTTAGACAATTTTACAAACACCATGTATGAATGCCTTTATCAAGGCCAATTTCAAAGTAGAAAGAATTATCATAAGTGTTACTCAAGATCCACATGTTTAGCCACAAACATCGATCATCAACACAAGTCTAAATAAGGGTAAACATTATTTATTACAAGGCATCAAAACCTTTATCATTTGATATAAAAATCTCCATGTAATCCAAGTATAAAATACATGTGTCTTTTGTTATTTAGAAAGTGGGAGAGTTACATAACTTAGAAAACTTGATTCACTAAGATTTTTGACTTCACTTGGCCTCTTGAAGATCACCCTTGAAACCCCAGCCTCCAATTCTTCACAAATAAGCTTGAGAGAGTATTTTGGGAATTTTATCCATAAAAGTAGATGTTTAGAAAGATATGAAAACTTGCGTAGTTAGGGACTTAGGTTTTTGGGTGTAAGAAATAACCATAGGGCCCTCAAATTTAATCTGGAAAATAAGCCCGCATAAGGGTATAACTCATTTAAGAAACCATACCATAGGTTATGATTGGTACCCTAACTGTTACCCTAAGCTACTTCGATGTCACGAAAACAGTCCACTCATAGCTAAGAATTCACTCTACATGATTGGTCTTGGTACGACTCGTACCTTAAGGTATGATTGGTTGGAGGCTCACTCGTACCTATAAGTGTGAGTGAGCCTCATCATACTATCTATGGTATAAAAATGGAGGTAGATAAGTATATGACTCGTATCCAAGGGGTACAACTCATACCCCTAGTTGTACCTTGCTCAGCGAGATCCAATAAAGCAATTATCCTTATATTTCAAAGCCTAGGTGTTTCACAGGTTGTATCCCTAACCAATCTAGTGGAAAATATAGCAACAATTAGGATTTCACATTTCACTTAGATGAATCCCCCTTTGTTTTTAGATCTATATTGGAGGAGGATCTGCATGATTTTTTAGACGTGGCGTAAAAGGTGAAAGATATCATGGGTGTCATTTCAAATAAAATTGTAGAGTTGGTTGTATATTTATCAAAAATAGTAGGTAACACCTAGTTTAAGTAGTGGAAGGAAGACAGGGGTGTGGAAGATAAGCCTATGGAGTGGGAAGAGTTTTACACGATTTTCCTAGATAGGTTATTCCTACTAGATTTGAGGAAAACTAAGGTTCAAGACTTTTAAAAAACAAAGAAGGAAAGTATGAGTATGAAGGAGTACTCACTAAAGTCCACTCAGTTGGAAAGGTATGCTCCTACGATGGTGGCTGGCAATAGGTTTAGGATAAGTATGTTCATATCTAGTGTATTTGATACTATGGTTAAGGAGTGTAGGATAACTATATTAATTTAAGAGATAGACATGGCAATACTTATGGTTCATGATTGGAAGATTAAGAAGGAGATGCTTAGGGAGAATGAGAGAAATAATAAGAGGGTCAGAATAGGTAGTTTTAACTTTTCTCATCCAAGGTTCGAAAGTGTCAATCGTTCTTAGTTTTCCCAAAAATTTTTAGTCCTATCTCCATCTTCAGCTAGTGCACCAGTGCCTAAGTTCAGGTAGGACAGTAGGGACACAACTCCAGGATCTAAGACTCAGGGTAGTGTAAATAGTTATCATACCAATCCGCTCTACAGGAAGTGTGGTAGGAACCACCAGGGTGAATGTCAGGTAGACAGTAATATGTGATTTAGGTATGGAAAACCAAGCCACATAATCTAGAAGTGTGAAATGGTATCTCCAAAAAAAGATGATTTCCGCTAATAGGGTTAGTCTAATTATCCAGTAGTACCAGTAGGTCACAATATTCATTAGGGTATCACTTCCATCACCACCATTGGCTATGCTAGAATAGATTGTATGGCCTATAGATTAGCCAGAATTAAGAACGTTCATCTGATGTAGTTGGAGGTACGTTAAAAGTCTGCCACCTTCATGTTTATGCATTATTAGATCATGGAGCTTCAGTTTTCTTTGTGACCCCATACATAGCTATAGACTTTGGTGTTAATGTAGAAACATTAGTAGAGCCTTTCTCAGTATCTACCCTAATGGGTAAGTCTGTTGAAGCCAAACAGATATATAGAAAATATCTTGTCATAATGTCTCATAAAGTTTCTTTAGTTAATCTTGTCGAGTAAGAGATGACTAATTTTGATGTCATTCTTGGCTTAGATTAGCTTTAGTAATGCTATGCCTCAGTCGATTGAAGAAATAGAATTGTTCAGTTCCAATTTCCTAATGAGCTAGTCCTTGAATAGAGGGGCATTACTTCGGTGCTTAGGGTTTAGATTGTTTCATTTATTAAGGATAAGAGGATTATATTTAAGGGGTTTATTTAACATCTCATAAGACTGAATGACTAAAATTTTAAGACTTCGAGACTCGAGTCACTTTTTGCAGTATAAGATTTTCCAGATATATTTCTCAAAGATCTTCTTGGAGTTCTTCTCAAAAGGAAAATAGACTATGGAATAGATTTTCTTCTGAATACACAGCATATCTCTATTCCCTCTTACCAAATGGCTCCAACTGAGCTTAAGGAATTTAAGGAACAGTGAAAACACCTCTTAAACAAGGGTTTTATCAGGCCTAGCATTTCTTCATGGTATAATCCAGTTCTATTTGTGCGTAAGAAAGATGGTTACCTCAGAATATTCATTGACTACCGTTAGTTGAATAATATCACCATCAAGAATAAGTAGCTACTCTCCAAAATTGATGACTTATTTTCCCAAATATAGAATAAAAGTTATTTCTCTAAGCTAGTCCTCAGATTTGGATATCATTAGCTCAGTGTCAGAGAATGTAACATTCCAAAGAAAACCCTCATATCTCGGTATGGCCATTTCAAATATTTTACTCATGTATTTTGGACTAAAAAATGCCCCTGAAGCTTTCATGGACTTGATTAACAGGGTATTCAATCAATATTTGGACATGTTCCTCATTATCTTCATTGATGATATCCTTGTTTATTCCCATAGTGAGAATGACTATGCAAACTATTTGAGAGTTATGTTACAGACTCTTAGAGATCATCAGTTATTTGCTAAGTTCAATAAGTGCAAATTTTGGCTAAGATTAGTTACTTTCCTTGGAATATAGTTTGTAGTAATGGCATCCAAGTTGACCCTTAAAAGATCACAGCAGTAAGAAACTGGCCTAGACCCATCTCTCCATCTAATATCAACAGTTTATTGAGTTTTGTTGGATATTATAGAAGGTTTTTTAAAGGGTTTTCCTCTATTTCTTTGCACATATATAGACTATCCTTAAAAAGGTTACATTTCAATGGTTGGATTTTTTCGAGAAGATTTTTTAGGAGTTAAGGACTCGACTATCTTCGGCCCCAGTCTTGACTTTGCTAGATTGCACAAATGGGTTTGTTGTTTACTATGATGCTTCTACAGTTGGTCTTGGTTTTACTTTGATGTAGAGAGTCAAGGTCATATCCTATGACTCTAAACAACTTAAACCCAATGAAAAGAATTATCCTACCAGTGATCTTTGGTTGGCAGCTACTATTTTTGCCTTGAAAATTTGGAGGAGTTATCTTTATGGGATTTATGTTAAGGTGTTCACTGATCAAAATATTTTACTATACATGTTCATACAGAAAGACCTAAATTTTTGCCTGAGAAGATGGCTTGAATTATTGAAAGATAACGATATATATATGTTGTATCATCTAGATAAGGCTAATGTAGCAGCGAATTACCTTAGTGGATTATCTATGGAAAGTGATGCGCATGTCTAAAGAGATAAGAATTAGTTAGTTCGTGAGGTTCATTAGCTTCCAAGATTAGGTGTTTAGTTGGTTGATTCTGCTGAAGGTAGTATATAGGTACAGAATGGTTTAAAATCTTCACTGATTGTCAAAATAAAAGAAAAGAAGGATGGGGATCATAGTTTGGTTAAGTTGAAGGAGGTGGTTAGAGATCAAAAGGTGGAGGTTTTCTCCTAAGGGGGAGATGGTGTACTTTATTGCCAGGGTAGGTTATGTGTTCCATTTTTTGAGGGATTAAGATAGTAAATACATGTAGAAATGCATGGTACATGATATTTACTCCCCTTGGATCCACTTACATGTACCGTGACTTTCGGGAAATCTATTGGTTGAGTGGTATGAAGAAATACATTGCAGAGTTTGTGGATAAATATTTAAACTATCAGTAGGTTAAGGTTGAGAACCAAAGGTCTTGGGTATACTTCATGAGTTTATCATCCCTACATGGAAGTGGGTGGCGGTGCAGATGGACTTTGTGACAACATTGCCTCATATATGTCGTTAGTATGATTTGATTTCTATCATTGTATACAGAATGCCCAAATCAGCCCATTTCTTGCTAATTCATACTTTGTATTAAGCTAAGGATTATTTTAGACTCTATCTTAGGGAGTTGGTGAAGCTTAATGGTGTCCCATTATATATCATTTCAGATAGAGGTACTCAGTTTACCTCTTACTTTTGGAAGACTTTTCAGAAGGGTCTTAGTACCCAAGTTCATATTAGTGTAGCTTTTCATTCAAATGTAGAAGGTTAATCAAAGAGATTTATTTAAACCTTAGAGGACATGTTAAGGGCATGTGTTATTGACTTTAAAGGTAGTTTTGATGGCGACTTACCTTTGCCTGAGTTCACCTACAATAATAGTTACCACTCTATTATTCAGATGGATCCATTGGAGGCTCTTTGTAGGAGAAGATGTAGATCTCCTATTGGTTGGTTTGAAGAAGGTGAGGCTTCTTTGATAGGGCCAAACATGGTTCTTGAGGCGATGTAAAAATTTTAATTTATTCGAGAGATACTGAAGACAACCCGTAGTCATCTAAAATCTTATGTAGATGTAAGGAGGAAAGTTCTTGAGTTTGAGGTTTGTAACATGGTATATTTGAAAACTTTTCCTTTGAAAGGAGTGAAGAGATTTAGCAATAAGGGGAAGCTCAGTCCCTGCTATAGGATCTAGAACCGTTGGAAGGTAGCTTATGAACTTGAGTTGCCTGAAAATTTGGCATCAGTACACCCGGTGTTCCTTGTTTCATTGTTAAAGAAATGCATTAGTGATTTAGCTTTGGTTGTTCCTTTAGAAGATATGGATGTAAATGATAGCCTTTCCTATAATGAAGTCCTAGTAGATATCAGTGATCATCATATTCATAGGCTAAGAAATAAAGAGGTATCTTTGGATAAGATTCTATGGAGGAATCAGACCATAGAGGGAGCATCTTGGGAAGGAGAAATAGATATGCGAGCTGTATCCTCATCTTTTTTTCATGAATTCAGATTCATCTTGACGTAAACATTTTCCTTGCTTTGACTTTTTTCGTTCTCTATTTCATCTATACAATGATTCTCATGTCACATCATGCATTCGTAAAGTTAGTTCAACCCTTGTAGTATGTGTCATGTTTCAGACCTAGTTATTTGATCATGTTTCATCTTATCAGTGTTTAAAATAGACTCTCAGTCTCTATAGTATCTCAGCTTAACCAGTCGCATTTGAGGATAAATAGTCCCAAGGGAGAGATATTGTAATACCTCATGATATTATATGTTCAATTCAACTTTTAGTTGCATGCTTAAGGGGTTAAAGGCTTGATATTTTCACTAAGTGTTGAGGGTTTAGTAACTTTAAGACCCCTAAGACTTTGCAAATTTTTATTTTTTTCCTTCCTAATCCCAAAACATTGGTTTTTTAGTTATTTCATATTTTAGGTGGGGAATTTTAGGATTTTCAAAGTGGATTTAGGGTGTGTTTTGATCACAGAGGTAGCAAGCCCTCGCGATAGGCACACAACGTGAGGGTTCTTAACCACAATAAGGGTAGCACCATGAAGACTACTCCACTGTAGCAGGGGTTGCGATGTAATAGGGTAGTGTGGCAAGCCTCTTACATTAATGAAATCAAGGGGCAAATAAGTCTTTTTCCCTCAACCCAATTCATTCATAACACAATTTAGGGCATCCATAGGGGTATTATTTGCTTTTTCATCTCAAAATTACACTCAAGACACCCTTCTACTTCTAAAGAACAAGACCTAAGATCATTTCCTAAAGAACCAAAGAGTTCAAGAATCCAAGTTGAAACAGTCTTCATGAATCCAGTTATTGACATATGTGGGGTTTTGAGCAAGGTTAACCTTTCAACCATGTGCTCAAATGCATGACTTTTCAAGTTAAACAAACATGTTTTAGGATAGATTTCATTGCCAAATCTTTCTTTGTTGGAAATATAGCATTATCATATGATTTAATTACTAAAGAGCATAAGAGTTGTATTTATTCATGTTTCCAATTACAACTTTGATGTTTTAAGTTGAATTCCATTATTTTGTTGAGAAATTTCTATTCCCTTATGTTTAATATGTTTTCGTTCTCAAATTTATGTACTATGCTTATATACTCAAATGTCCAATGTTTTGGGTCTCGACATTATAACTTCATACTACTTTTAAGAGTTATTAATGTGTTTTTTTGAAAACATTCAGCTCTGGCAGTTTAAGAACACCTGATACCCATATTTTTACAGACTATTTTCAACTCCCAATTGATCCTTGTCAATACAGTACCACAATATGTTAAACCATGAATAATACCAATTTTATTCAGTTGGGAGTAGGATTTATCACCGAGAGGGAAGTATGGGTTCAACGTACCTTACTTCCTAGAAACTACTTGACCCTATAGGATTTCGAGACTCACAAAAGAGTGTTTCCCCTTACTCATATTGGCTTAGTATAGTTATCACTCTTGTTTAGTTTGCACTCTGATATCAAGGATTAAATAGCCCTCCTCAACATGGGTTAGACATTGTACTCCATGTTAACACCCATGGTTTATGTCGGTTACAGGATAGCTCCCACAGTTTAAGTCAGGATTAACAATCTATTTCAGTTTAGTTTTGCTACAACAAGAAGTTAGTTTTAGCAATTATTTAGTCAGTTGTACAAACTACACCAATTACTCTGATAATGTTAGTGTATTAAAATACTTAGTCTTGCATATTCAGTTTTACATGTTCATGTAATTACATTCAGTTTTAGCATGTATTTCAGTTAGTACATTCAAAGCACTGAAAGAATACCTTTTTCTTGTGCTATGTTGTCTTGTAACATAGGTTCGGATGCACAGTTTCTGAACCATCCTTTGATATCTCAATAGCTCCCATCTTTAGTATTGGCGAGTCCTCATCCATCGAGGACGTGATATGTTATTTCATTAATTTTCATATTTCATTATTATTTAGTTAGTTAGAGTTAGTTGGGGGTTGGTGCCATCAACTCCTTATGATTCTTAGAGGATTTCAGACGTTTAGAAAGCCATTCAGTTTTCAGTTATTGTCAGTTGTTGAGACAAACAATTTAGTTTAGGTGATTTTATCATCTACTTCAGACATGCCTTTTATAAATTTTTGTATTCATATTGACCGTACTACATTGGTTTATTTTTTGCATATGTGTTTTACTTTATTTTCATTCTGTGTTAATTTTAGGTACCAGACCATGGGTTAGCTTGGGGTCTTTTTTGGACTTAAGCACCATGTCGAGACCAGGGGGTAGCCTCAGGTCATAAAAATCTCCCAGTATTGACATAGAAGACCTTAAACGTTTCGATGTCACAAACGAACAACAATATGTAAACAAACTAATGTAAGTGCTATAAGTTTATGTTATTGTGTTAGTGGAGGATAATACGACAAGATATCAACTTGTGAGACTGCAAAAGGAAAGTGGGAAAAATTGGAGTTAACCTATGAAGGAACAACCAAAGTCAAAAAGTCAAAGATCGGTGACCTTGTTAATGAATATGAGTTCTTCAAACTAGAATTGAATAAAAACATTGAAACAATGTTTTCCAGATTCAGTAAGATTATGTGTTAACTAAATCACTGGGGATCATCTACCCACACAACCTAGAAGTCAAGAAGTTGGTTTGAAGTCATCCAAAAATTTGGAAAAAAGTCTACCATTCTTCATAACATGACTTATGACGAACTACAAGGTAATCTCATTGCATATGAACAAAATTATATCAATAGGTACCACAAGGAGGAAAAGATGAAACCACTGGCCTTCAGCACTGCTCCAATTGAAGAAGAGGACATTTTGTAAAATTCTAATCGCGAATGAATGGCCCTCACCAACCATAGATTAAGGAATATAATGAAACAAAGACAACAAATATCACAAGGAAGAAAAAATAATGACTCCACTAGAAATGATGATCATTACTATTACTATGGAAAGCCTGGCCATTGCAAACAAAAATGTCACGAATTAAGAAGAAGAACATCAAGGAAAAATCATAATTTTTGAGCCTAGAGTGATGAAGATGAAATTGATGAACAAATATATGTCACTAATATGTGCTTCATGGAAACAGGTGAATCTAGTGAGATAAAACTACATGATTTTCAAAACTATAATACTCTTGAATATAATTTATATATGATAACTGACAAGCTTCAAGAAGCTAGAGATGAGTCTAACAAATTCGCTCATGAGAATAAGAGTTGTGAAGCTTGATTTTAAATGAAAACTCAAAGAGGAACAAAGTGGTTATCACATAGAAATCGAAGCATGTCAAATTAAAATTGACCTACTTTATGAAGAACTTGATGATGTAAAGATAAAATTAGAGAGTATTAAAAGATCACCTATTCACAGTTTTGTCAGATTAAACTTTATTAAAAATAATTCATGCTCCTCATTAGAATAATCTAAATCAACGTAGATCTCTTTCTCCTATCAAGGACCTATTTGCTTTATCTATGGACAGAAAGGGCATAAATCCTACATCTGCAGGCCTAAGCCTAAAAGTGTATGGATTTTGAAGCACAATGGGAGCACATCTAACCTACAAGGACCCAAGACCACTTGGGTACCTAAAAAAATTAATTTTCTTAATTTGTAGGAACAGGTTTACAAGAGCTATAAGAAGGGAATATGGGTCATTGATAGCGGATGTTCTAGACATATTACCAGAATAAAAGAAAAATTTTCCACTCTAAATAAAAAGGATAAGGTATTAGCTTAATTCAGAGACAATTCTAGAGGCAACATCATCAGAGTTGGCTTAGTAAAAGTCAACTTATCATGGGAATTCATTGGATTATATCTAGTGGACGACCTTAAACATAATCTACTTAGTATCAGTCAGTTGTGCAGTGCTGGTTTTGGATTCATCTTTAAATAAGAAAATTACTCAATCAAACACGATGAAAATGACATCTTTTTCATCAATATTACACAGAGAAGAGGATGCCTCACACTTACGTCAATAGTAATCACGGATGAGAATTCGAGAACAAGGCATTTAAGGAGTATTTTTCTCAAAATGGATACCCTACGAACTTCACTTCACCTTGATATTCTCAGCAAAATAGTATAGTAGAGTGAAAGAATCAATCTCACTAGGAAACTGCCAAGACCATTCTACTAGAACATAGTCTCCCTGATCACTTTTGGGTAAAAGCGGTAAGCACAATATGTTACATCATCAATAGATGCCTAATTAGACTCCTTCTAAAGAAGATTCCTCGTGAACTCTAGTGAGCGAAAAAACCCAACATCAACTATTTCCATCCTTTTAGCTGCAAATGTTTTAATTGCGATAATTATAAAAATAACCTAGGAAAATTCAATCCATAAAGTGAAAAAGGTATTTTCCTTGGGTATTCTCCCACTAGTTGTTCTTACAGGGATTTTAACAAAAGAACTTTGTGTATTGAGGAATCTATAAATATTGTATTTGCTGAATGTAATCACCCTTTTATGAGTTTAAGAGTTTATGAAGAACAGGTTAGTATTCTACAATCCATAGAAAAGGACAACACAACTTTTGAAATATCACAAGACAAGTTAACTACATCACCACCAATATTGAATCCTTCTATAAAAATAGTGAAACTAAGTGTTCCAAGAGAATGTAAACATGATGATAGCCATCCAAATGAATTCATCATTGAAAATCCAGAAGATAGAGTGCAAATGAAAGCATCATTGAGAAGACAAGGATCAGTTGCTCTTGTATCTCAAAATGATCCAAAGAAAACAAATGAGGCCCTCAAATATGAATCATGGATCAAATATTTGAGGGAAGAATTAGACCAGTTTGAATGAAATCATTTTAGGACCTTGGTTGAAAGACGTAGAAACTGCTTGGTAATTGGAACTAGATGGGTCTACAAAAACAAATTGAATGAAAAATGTAAGGTAATTAGGAATAAAGCCAGACTTGTAGCTCAAGGTTATTCCGAACAAGAAGGTATTGATTATGATGAGACCTTTCTACCCATAGAAAGATTAGATTCAATTTGAATTTTATTAGCTTTGATTGTTTTCAAATATTTAAAGCTATAAAAAATGAATGTTAAGAGTGCCTTCTTAAATGGTCTTACTCATGAAGAAGTTTTTGTAAAACAACCGCAGTGTTTGAAAATCCAGCATATCCAAATAACGACGTAGAAACTGCTTGGTAATTAGAACTATATGGGTCTACAAAAATAAATTGAATGAAAAATGTAAGGTAATTACAAATAAAGCCAGACTTGTAGCTCAAGGTTATTCCGAACAAGAAGGTATTGATTATGATGAGACCTTTCTACCCATAGCAAGATTAGATTCTATTTGAATTTTATTAGCTTTGACTATTTTCAAATATTTTAAGCTATAAAATATGGATGTCAAGAGTGCCTTCTTAAATGGTTTTATTCATGAAGAATTTTTTGTAAAACAACCCTAGTGTTTGAAAATCCAGGATATCCAAATCATGTTTTCAAATTATTAAAAGCACTCTAGGGACTCAAACAAGATCCAAAGGCTTGGTATGAAATATTGAGTACTTTCTTACTAAATAAAAGTTTTTAAAGGGGTAAAATTGATAAAACTTTGTTCATACAAAAGCTTGATTCAAATATTCTTATAGTGATAATTTACGGTCATGATATCATTTTTCGTAGTTATAACACCTCACTTTGTGAGAATTTTTCTAACTTGTTGAAATGAGAATTCCAAATTAGTCTTACGGGTGAGCTCACATTCTTCTTGGGATTATAAATAAAAGAAAATCCCAAAGTCACATTCATTAGTCAAGCCAAGTACATTAAGGAACTCATAAAAAAAGTTTGATATGGAAAAAATAAAGGCCTACAGAACTCCAATGAGTCCTTCCATAAGCCTTAATTGAAATTCATCTGGTAACGATATTGATGAGAAAATGTATAAGAGAGGAATAATAGGATCACTGCTCCACCTGACCGCCAGCTAACCAAAAATCATGTTCAATGTATGTAAGTGTGCCAAGTTCAAGTCGGCTCCTAAATAGTCTCATCTGACTACCATCAAAAGGATCATCTGATACCTTATAGGCATACAAACTATTGGACTATGGTACCCTTAATCTTCCTATTTAAATTTAATTAGATATTCAAACATTGACTTTTCAGGTGATAAAAATAATAGAAAAAGCACCAGTGAAAATCAACAAATACTAGTTGATACCCTAATTTCATGGCATGGCAAGAAGAAAGCTCCAGTTGCTCCGTCAACAACTGAAACCGAATACATAGCCCTTGGAATTTGGGGTACTCATATTTTATGGATTATGCATTAACTACTCAATTTTAATTTGTTTTTAAATTTGATCCCATAATGTGTGATAACACCAACATTATTAGTCTATCTAAATATACTGTAAATCATTCTAGGATAAAACACATTGATATCAAGCATCATTTTATTTGTTATCATGTTGAGAATAGTGATTTCTCATTAATATTGGTTGATTCCACAAATTAACAGGCAAATATTATTAGAAAACCCTTGTTAGAAGAAAGGTTTTGTTACCTCAAAAAACTACCTAGAATCCTTAGTATTAATGAACTATGAGTTTTTTTAAAAAAATATTTTTTTTGTTTCCTATTTTTTTAAAGAAATCATCATTACCCTCACCGTTGTTCACTCCTTTTTTCCGCCTCTGCACTTTTTTACCATCTTAACACTCCTTCGAATACCACCATTTCACTTTAATCAGTTACCTATCCCCTTTCATATCTTCGACTTTCCCCCACATATCTTCTCTATAGCTGCATACTTTTCCCATTCCTCCTCAGGTTCTCCTAACTGTCCTCTCTTCTCCCTATCTGCCCCTTTAAAATTCACCTTTCTTCTCTTCCATGACCAGAACCTATGTAATGGAAACCTTGTCAAAATCTCCCTCCAAAACCCTCTATGACCATCTAATCCTTTTTCTCTAAATCATCTTATGAATATTCTATGGACTCTCAGTACATTCTAATTAAAAGATGATGTCCTAATTCTAGTCTGGGCCCCTCTTCCAAGAAACTTTATCCCAACTATCTCTTCTCCCTCTCTCTAGAGGATATGCACAAGTTCTAGAAATGTTCTCTCAAAGAAAAATTATCCACCTTTAGGAGTCCCTCTATTGTACCGGGTCACATTATTAATCTCCGATAATTAAAAGACACCTTATACAATGTCAATACCTTCTTTAAATTTCAAGTGTTGTCCCTTGTAGTTTTTATTTATGGACATATGGTCTATGAGGATCCATTTCATATGTTTTATATGAATCTTCGGCTCTCCTGTGATAGTGGTAAACTCAAGACCCTCATGCTTGGTTTGAGAATAATAATGAATAACTTTATGTTCTAGAATGCCTTCGATACTAAGTTCTATAGAAACATTTGTTTTATGAATGGTAACTGGCCTTATGACCATGAAGCCAGCTTTGAAGAAGCGAAGAAGTTTTTGTCAGACACTGACTCTTCTTCGGCCAATTTTTTTCCTCTGTCTCTCTATTTTAAGTTTTGTATCAAGGCTTACATAATTTATACTACACTAATTCCCCCAAAAGAATCTCTCAGTAATATCACTGGTCGTGACTTTTTTGTACTTTAATCTTTGGTTAACAAGATCAAAATCAACTGGGCAACATGGATTTGTGAGTACAATCTTTAAAGTGCAGTTGATGGTCATACGTCTGCTAGTATACCGTATGGCCGGCTTATTTCTTGGATTCTTCAATATCACTCTATCGATCTATATACTTACACACCTGTGGCGGTTGTTACGACTTATGATTTTAAGACATTTGCATGTATGGGGTATGTCTTGTTTGAAGAGGAATAGTGCTAGAAGTATTCTGCTCATGCATGGTCGGAACTTTCCAAGGTAAGTAAAGCTATCTGTAACCCTATGATTCCTATTTTTAAGGAAATAGAGGAGATAAGGATAGACTCAAAGCCATCAAGGAAATTATTGCAGTGCTGCAGGAGTCAACTTCAAAACCACTGGACCTCAAAAAAAGTACCAGCATAGGCATTGACAAGGTTAGGATGGCTCTTGATGGGTTTAAGAAAGAGGGTATAAATTGGTTTCTCATATTTTCACCCAAATCGATTCCCTCAAGATCCAAGTCCACTCAATAAATTATTATCTAGCAATTTCTTCCTAGAACTCCTATTCCTCCTTCTTCATAATAGTTGAAAAATCATATGACACTTTCTATCATAACATGCATATTACTGTGTTTATGGGTTGTATGATTATTTCTTCCACTATTTGCTATGCTGTTTTGATCTACCTAGAAAATATGTTATGTATATATATTGCTTGTCTACTATTTTGTCTTGTATTTTTTATAATGCCAAAAGGCGGAGAAAGACAACAACATCAAGATGTGTCTACCAGTCAGGGGGAAAAAATTTGAATGATAGGAAGATCCTACCAGTCAAGTGGTGCAAGTAGACTAATAGCAAGTTGAAAGACATAGAAGTCAACTAATGTTTACACTAGTTTGTCCTTATCAAAAAGGTAGAGATTGTTAGTCTCTTAAGTTTGCAATTTTAATAATGAAAAAATAACGAATGAATCTTTGCAGGATATTGGAAGACTACTAATGATGGAAGAATAACGGAAGCAAGTAAGGAAGCTAGCTCAAGGAATGAAAAAACATCAAATAATGATCCTTGGCATCCAAGAGAATCAATTTAAGTAAGAATAACTAGAAGGAGAATCTCAGTCCATAGAATTGCAGCAAATAATTTCAATCACGAGAACCGCAAAAAATTAGATAAATCATAACAAGATCAAAAGAAAGAAAAGATCATGAACATATGAAATATGGACGTGAGTAATAGCCATATATGGAAAAATATGATATAGACATATCACAAGGTTACATTCATCAATCAAGGAATCAATTTAAATCCTAGATTTAGAACAAATCTCTAAGATTTCTTATGCAACTTCAAGAAGAATATCAAAGTGTCTCAATCTTAGTCTCATGAATCTTTGTAACCTTTAGATTTTAGTTGTTGTATAAAGAGTAGGATAGAATTAACTTTGTAATACCAATTAAATTTGTATCACAAGATATAAAGAACAAAATAAGTCAGAACTTGTTTTCCATCATTTTACTCGGGCTCAACCTTTAACGATCTAAGAAAACATTGAAGCCCAAGGGGATCAGAAGTACGCACCGTATTGGTATTCCAAATCAAGACAAATCTCTTTGTATTTGCTTTACGTTTGATTATTTATTTGCTTAATTATTTTATGTTTAATCTATTTTGTAAAGTGTACTGATTTGCAGGCTAGTTGACTGTGAGGGTCTAGTAGTAGACTCATATAAAATTTCCAATTCACCCCATCTTTTGAATTTCAAATTTGAGAAGTGTAGAATGTGAGGTTCCATATTTTTTGATCTAAGATAAGATGCCATAGGTACTTAGAGTTTATATCCATGATCAATGGTTCCACCGCAGAAGTAGTTTCCCTATTTCCTAATCCGTCACAAGAATAACACGAGGGTAAAATTGAAAGTAGACATTATTGTCAAATGTAAATTAAGCAACACTAAGTATATTCTTAGTTATAGTCGATACATGAAACACATTTCTTAACCATAATGGATGAGGAAAAAAGGTAAAATTGTATCACCAATATGTTTGATAGATAGACCTTTACCTTTTTCAACAACAAACTAATCAACACAACCATTTCTCTTGAAACCTTTATGTTCTTCGAGTCATTAGTTACATGGTTTGTTGCTCTAGAATCAGGATACTCTGCTAGATTAGTAGCAAAGGACGGTTGATACAACAACTCTTCCATTTGATTCTTTGAATATTCCTAGTAAGCATGATCAAAGCGATGGCAACATTTAATTGTTGCATGGCCAAACCTGTTACAAACTGGATATTGCACCAAACCACCAGATTGTTGATTAAAATTTTTATGTTTGGTCTTGTTATAAAGACCTCTACGACCACGTCTCCTTCTATTTTTATTATGAAAATTGTTCATAGACCCCTTGTTGTTGCCATCATTCTTAAGACCATTTTTGAAATTGTTATTGTTAGGATTTCGAGCAGCAAGATTAACTTGAGCCAAGTTTTGCTGAACAACTTGCATTTGTTAGAGCCTATAATCATGTCTAATAAAGAGACCATGAAGGTCTACAAGTGTGATCCATTCTAATCTAGCAGTCACAAACACCACTAATGCATAATAGTCCGGACCAAGACCACTAAGAATATGAAGAATTAAATTATCTTCTCAAATAGGTTATGTAGAAACAACAAAGTTATTAGGAAAAGTCTTCATTTTTTGAAGATAATCAACCATAGACATGGTTTCTTTCTTTGATGTTTGTAGTTGTTGGCTTAATTTCATAATTCTTACTTGAGATTATGAAGCATACATATGCTCTAATAATTTTCTGACACTTCTAGCAGTAGTACACTCAACAAATTGAGCCAATAATCCTTCAGGTAAAGATGACAAAATCTACCATAGAATTAACTGATCTTGTTTTAACCAAGCCAAATATGAAGGATTCAGAATAGTTTCTGCCTTATTCGAATTCGTGTCACTCGATAAGCCTGTAGTGAATTTCGAAGGGCACAACAATGATCCATCTACATAGTAATCCAAGTCCTTACAACATAAATTAGGAAGGATTTGTGATTTCCACAACACAAAAATGTGACAATCCAGCTTGATTAAGTTAGAAGGAGAGAAATACTTATTATTTGATGACTCATTTGTAATGGATAGGCTACTGATTGAAGGAGAGGCCAGGATGATTAGATGTAAGTCTGGTGTGTGCCTTTATACCATAAATGGAATTGACTTTGAATAGAAAATGAATACTTAAGTTTTACAATTACTGAAACCAAATAAATATACACGATACATGTGTAGTGATTGAATCAATTAAAGTTATCTAATAGATAACTATCAAGATTATTCTATGTGAAATACAAAACTTTAGTTCTTTATCCAGACACTTAGGATGCTAACAAAATTATATATTTTTTATGAAATTCAAATTCAAATTAAATATTCATATTGATAAAAATTCTTTGTGTCCCTGTTACTCCTGATATTTGACATTTTCACTAAGAACTCTTATGTATCCTCTCCCTGTGATAGTAAGTAATAATCATTTTGGAATAATAGAAAGTAAACGGATTAAAATATGTATTATTATTATTTTGATCACCGAAAAAATATCAAATTTAATACTTGTTGGTTGTGCTTACTCAAGATTAGGTTCCCTCTACTGTTGTACTTAAAATTAAGGTTCCTAACCTCATCCCACTAGATGTTATTATAGTAGCATCTCTGGAAATTATTTTGTAAGAAGAGCAATTAAATTTTTACTAGGCATAACATGTATAATTGTTATGACATGACTTGAAAATTACCTTTTTAAATCAGCATGTTGTGTTAAGATTCATTGTCAATATTTAGTTAATTATTTTTTAAAAAATTTAAGTACTTATTCTGTTTTTTCCCTTTTTGGAATTCATTGTAAATATTTGGTCAATTATTGTAAATATATTTTAGGTACATATTAGATAATTTTTTTCTTTTTTTAGATGTACACAATATTTTCTTCCCTTTTATTACGTAGGTTTATCATATCAGGTTGGTTGACATATGTTTAAATAGGGGTATTTTGTATGAAGGATTCATCAAGTAATAAGAAGAAAATTTTGTACTTTTATTTGTTTATATTTGCATGACATCAAAGAAAGTTTTATAATTTCAGTCCTTAATTTCTGACCTCTTTGTCATTTTTTATGACTGGAATTGTAACATTCTTAAAATCGTATTCTGTTGTTAACACTTCACAATCTGAAATCAATGTAGTGGAATCTTCACACACTTCCTAGATTTACCCTTCTAATCATCCATGTATGAACCTAGTTTTCATCATCTTTGGTGAGAGAATCAATGGTGGATGGAGAAGGGCAATTAGTATAGCTCTAAAAAAATAACAAGCTAGGATTGGTTGATGGATCCCTAGATTGCTCTAATGCTGCTATGAGATTTTAAGGAGCTAGGTCAAGAAGCAAGATATGGTTCTATCATGGTTATTGAATTTTCTTTACATAAAAATCGTTGAGCTTATTTTGTATTTTAAAAGTGCCATGTGTTGTGCTTTGACCTAGAAGATAGATTTGGTCAGCATAATAGTGCTAAAATTTTTAGCCTTCAAAAAGATTTAAAAGTAGTATTTCAAGGAAATTCAGGTATCTTTACTTATTTTAAGAAAATGAAGAGTCTATGAGATGATTTTGATGCACTATATGTATTCTCTGCATGTACTTGTGAGTAAAAATGTTGACCAAAAGAAAAAAGTGCAATGGCTCATCAAGATGAAAGAGTTCTTTAATTTCTCATAGATATTAATGACACTTACATAGGTGTTAGGAGTAATATTTTGATATCTTCCCATCAACCAACTATTGATCAGCCATACTCACTTGTTATTCAAGATGAAAATCACTGCAAAATTCATACTACTAATTGTCAAAGAGAAACAACCTTTTTATTTTTTTGTAATAGTGGAGAAAAGAGGTTCAATGAGTATAAAACTCAAGTTGAAAATTCTATCTACAAAAGTTCTCTGGTGTGAAATTATTACAAGAAAACAAGAGATAACATTGACCACTGTAATAAGATCCATGGTTTCCACTCTTATTTTTTAAATTTATTAATCTAAAAAATATTAAAAGGGAACTATTGCTGGTAATATTTTTAACACAAAGAAATGATCTAAACACACTACAAAGAAGTCACAAATTTGAACTCATTAAGACAAGATATTGTTGCACAACTTATCCAAATTTTACAGAAGTTGAATAAAAAAGATGCAGGAAAGGTAGTTACATTTGCAAATATAACATGTATTGTTATGGCTAATTTATTTAATTTTCACGTTTTTTTATTTACAATTGACGGTGATTCTTTGTTATTATATAGTGGAGTACCTGAGCAAATGAATTTTGATTATAAAACATTTTAAAAACTTTAATATTCTTCCTAAACCTATATAAGTAACTCTTCCTAACTCCCACAAGGTAAAAGTTACACATTCAGGATCTATTTCTCTCCTGCATAAGCTAACTCTACAAAATATTTTATATATCTAATTTCTATCCATAAATTATGTAAATAACTTCAAATATTTGTTCTTTTCACCACTAACACTAGTTTCATGTTGCATAGCCCTTGACTGAAGATCCCTCAAATTCTTGGTAGAGAGACAGAAGGTTTATATATTCTCAAATCAAGTCATTCAGAAGTTTCTGTAAAAAGCCTACCCAGTTTTAATACTTATAATCTTTTTTTTTCTAGTTATTTAGGAAATAAATTTACTTCTTGTTCAAGTTTTTTTGATTTCAATGTAAAGGACAAACTATGGCACTATAGATTAGGGCATGTGCCAAAAAATAAAATGAAGAAAGTTTTTCAAAGTCTTCAACTTGTTCAAAATTTTCTTGTCCTTGTGTTATTTGTCCTGTGTCAGAACAATTTAAGAAATATTTTCCTTTTAGTGCTATTTAAAATAAATCTATTTTTATCTAATACATCTTATTACTTAGAGAACTTATGAATCTATGACACATGATGGTTTTAAATACTTTCTTACTATTGTTGATAACTTTAGTAGAGCAACTTAGACACATCTTCTAAGTACGAAGTCTAACGTTTTTTTCATACTTTAATCTTTTCTTTCTATGGGAGAAAGACAGTTCAATTCTAAAGTTAAAATTATAAGAAATGATAATGCTTTTGACTTAGGAAATGAAAATGTACAGTCTTATTTCTTTCTTTTTGAAAGAATTATTCATCAAACAACATGTGTTTATACTATACAATAGGACTGAGTAGTGGAGAGAAAACATTAGCATTTTTTGAAAATATCAAGAGCTCTTTTATTTCAATCTCATCTTTTTATTAGCTATAGGAGGTAATGTCTTTTAACTAAAACTTATCTCATAAACAGATTTCCCTTTAAGTGTTTTGAATTCAAAATTTCGTTTTGAAGTTTTATTTAAGAACAAACTATTCTATGATCATCTAAAATATTTTGGATACTTATGCATTGTGTATACTCTATCTACAAATAGAACTAAATTTGGTCCTAAAGAAACACCTTTGTTCTTATAGGATATCTCTATGGAAAGAAGTTATATATAGGATTAAATTTGCAAACAAAGAAAATTACAATTTCCAGAGATGTTATTTTCCATATAGAATTTTTTCCATTTCATGTCACAATTTTCCTTTCCTTCGTCTATATTTTCTTCTGATGTGGAAGATTCTTCCACTTCTCTACCACAATTTTTCCTTGCATCATTAGATTACTTTACTAATTATGAATCTAATCCTAATCTAATAGTTTTACCCACTACTATGCCTCAATTTCCATCTAGTTCTAATGATATGCCTCCTACTAAATCCATATCTGATATGACTCCAAGTTCTCCTCAATAACCTATTATTAAAATTCTACCGAGAAAATCTTCTAGGACTCATAAGAAGACTAATTATTTGGAAGTTTATGTTTGTAATGCTCTTTACCTTATAAATGTCACTACTATCTATTTTCTTAGTAATATTACTCCTAGTTTCTTGTCTTTTAATACTTTATCTACTAATAATCAAGTCATGCTCAACTCTATTACTAGTATAACAGAACTTGTTAGTTATATTCAAGCAGCACATCATCCAGGTTTCCAAAAATCTATGAATAAAGAACTTGAATCTTTATAGTTAAATAACACATAGAATGTTAATATTCTTCCTATTAGAAAGAAAGCACATTGTTCTACATAAGTCTATAAAGTAAAACAGAACTTTAATGAAAGCATTGATATACTAAATGCTCGATTGGTCATTAGAGGCTATGTGCAGAGAGAAAGTATTTATTATAATGGAACTTTCTCTCTAGAAGTCAAGATAGCTACTATCAACATGGTGGACCGTCAGTCTTGTTCCGGACCACAAGTGTCACTGTCAGGCCTTATCCAGAAGCTGTGATTTGGAAGAGATGAGTGACGGACCAAATGGTGGACCGTCAACACTGCGATGGACCACCATATGGACAGTCAACTTGGAAGCAACTTTTTTTATTTCAAATTTTAAATGTTTCTTCTACCTGGGGGTATTTAAAAAACTAAAAAGTAGGGTTATATTATAATTTTTTTCAGCGTCGGGAGAAGAAGCTCTGTAACCTAGTGGTTTTTGGGAGATTGAAGCAGATTTTGGGATTTTAATCATTAAATTCTTTATTGAGGACTCAAGAACTAATTCTTGAGTTTTTTGTAAGTAAACTTATATTTTATTTATGAATAATACCAGAATCATTCAGTCTTCTTTTATGGAATTTTATGACTAAATTCCCATAACTAGGGTTATGGGAACCTTGATGTGAAAAGTATCTGTGGGTTTTGAATCAATTCATAAACAACCTATATTGCATGAACCTTTCTTTCTTTTAATGACTTTTCTTTGTTGGAAACTTGAAGAGTGAGCCCTAGAACATCTCTTTTTTGAATGGAAAAGTGTTTGTTGGGAAAAGAAAGGAAAAGTGTTTTTTAATGGCTAATGCCAAAAAAGGATTTGCTTACATGAGAAAATGGTTAAAATAACAATGTGTTCTTTATCTTTGAGAAAACTAGAGGATAGTATATTCACTTAGGTTGAGAAACTAAGGAATAAAGAATAGAATTCAACCTTTCTTGCAATTGATGTTGCTAATTGAAACTCTCAAAAGATTCATAACCTCAATTACTCTAGTATTCTGGAATCCATATCCCTGGTTTACTCAATACCTTTGAATACACTATTTGTAGAGATATCATTAGCTGAAACACCGTTGTTACAAGCAATTATTTCATAACTTACAAATCAAAACTTCCTTATTCAATAACCTCTGATCAATAGTCCGTAACAACTGGAATACTTAGCAGCACAGTATTTCTTGTGGGATTCGACACCCAACCTTGTTGGGTTCTATATTTGACAGTGACCGCTTACACTTTTTAATAAGAGTTGTAATTTTAGCGTATCAAATTTTGGTGCCATTGTCGTGAATACGGTTGTAAACTAAGTTTATGATTGTTAATCAACCATTTGGTCAAAGATTCCTAAATTTTACTTTTTGTTTGTTGTTTCTGTTTCGTGCGAAGATTGGGTCAACTACTATTACCTATTAATACTGAACCACATCTTATTGACAGAATGGATTGTTAACGGGACCCAAAAAGGGTAGTTGCTCGGCAGGAGCAGGCTAGATTAGCTACGTAAATAGCCCCTCAAGTAAACCAACAAAATACTGATAATGCTGGTCGGGAGGTAAACCTAGATGATGAAGACCTGGGCGATAATGAATTACTAAATCCAACGACTGGAGATGATGAAGCTGAATAAGTGAACATAAATGTCAACAAAAATTGCTAGGATAGAATGAGTCCCAAAAGTTAAGTTGTTCAATTTGCTCTTGATGATGATGGTAACGAGTTGAATGGGGCTGGTGCCACAGGTGCTATTATTTCTCCGCCATTAGCGCCCAGAGCCAAGTTTAATATTATAAGTACTATGATCCAGTTATTGCATTTGAAGGGACTGTCTAGTGGACTTGCTGGTGATGAACCGAATATGCATTTGATCAACTTTATCTCAACATGCAAGTCATTTGACAATCTAGGAGTTGGAAAAAATTCTATTCAGCTACGATTATTCCTGTTGTCTTTTTCTGGAGAAGCAACATTATGGGTGAATGTGCTAACCCCTGACTCTATTACAAATTGGAGGCAATTGAAAGATGCTTTCTGGGAAAGGTTCTTTTCGCCGTCCAAGAGGGCACCGTTAAGTGATGAAATTAGTAATTTTTGGTAGGTCCAAACTGATGCTCTTTATGAAATTTGGGAGAGGTTCAAAAAGAAGCTCACACAGTACCCGAATCATCAGATGACCAACATCCACTTGAAAGAGATATTATATATTTCCTTAAATTCGATGACTAAGCCAGTGGTGGATAATGCTGCGGGTGGGTCATTCAAGGACCTCACTTTTCCTGAGGTGTCTGACATGCTAGATCGTATGAAAAAGCAGAGTAGATATTGGCATACCAAGGATTCTGAGGTAGCAAGCTCTACTATTTTTATTGGCATGACTACAGAGCAGAGGCAAAGGTAAGAGGAATGTGACCAAGATATGGCTCACATGAAGAAGCAGATGGACCTTCTAACCAACATCTATTATCAAGAAAGATTGATAAGTTTAAATATGTTGTATCATAGGGAATATCTGACTCTAATTCTGATGAGGAAGAAAATTATTTGAACAATCAGGGTGGTATTTGAGGTAGTGGCCAAGGAAACCAAAGTTTGAACTACTATGAAAAATCTTGATACAAGGACCGAGACCAAGGAAATTAGAAATATATGAATGACAGTAGTAGTTTATATGTTCCTCCTGGGAATCATAAGGCTACTGCATCTAACTCTGGGAAGATTTCCATAGAGGACATAGTGGCTAAACTATTGAAGGGAGTAGAGGCAACTAACACAGGAGTAGCTGAGGTAAAAAATGTTTTGTCTTTGATGAATCAATTTATTTATTCATAGTCCACTTTGATAAAATAGTTGGAGCAATAAATAAGTCAACTGTCTATGATATTTAATCAAAGGAAGGCTGGCACTCTACCAAGTGACACAGTGCAAAATCCAAGAAAGGATGGATCTTGTATGACAATTACCATCAGGAGTGGTAAGGTGTTGGCAAACCTATCTGTGGGTAAGACTGTGGTTGATAGTATAGCAGAGAGTGTTGATGAAGTAGATTATGATCATCCCATAGAAGTTGAAAACCCTGACGAGATTATTCATGATGCTACACCCAACTATCAGCAGTCTGATGAGTTTGAAGAAGAGAAAAAAAGAAAAAGGAAGTGGTGGATAAAATTCTCCCAAAACCACCACCCCTCTTTAATCAGAGACTGAAAAAGAAGGTTGATGACATAAAGTTTAATAAATTCATGGCCATGCTGAAGTAGCTGACTATTAATGTGCCTTTGGTAGAGGCACTGGAGCAAATACCAGGGTATGCCAAATTCATGAAGGATATTGTGACAAAGAAAAGGTCACAAAGCTATGAACTAGTGGATAATTTCCATCATTGTAGCATGATTTCCACAAGGTCCTTAGTATAGAAGAAGGAAGATTCGGGAGCTTTCAGTATTTCTTGCACGGATAGGTCTTCGGATATTGCTAAGAATTTATGTGATCTGGGGGATACCATTAATCTGATGCCACTAGCTATTCATAAAAAGCTGGGTTTGGGAGATCCTACACCAACCAATATGCGGCTTGTGATGGCGGATAGGTCGATAAAATAATCTGTTGGTATTGTGTATGATGTATTGGTGAAGGTGGCTACCTTCATCTTTCCATCATTTTAGATTGTGACATGGACTTTGAGGTGCCTATAATCTTGGGTCGACCTTTCCTCACAACCGAAAGTGTGCTGATTAATTTATGAGCTAATGAGCTCTTATTTTTTATAAATGATAAAGTGGTACATTTTGATATATACAAATCAATAAAGCAGCATAAAGAAATGAGTATGTTCTCCATGGTTGATGTATATTATAAGGATGAGCTGGAATTATCTATAGAAGAGCAGCTTGCTGTTGAGCCATTAGCTGTTGTGCTTATGAATTTTTATCGTGAGGATATTGAGGAATACGAAGAAACTATCTGTAGTTTGATAGGAATAGGGTATTACTCTTATGCCCCTAAGAAGCTTGATCTTGAACTTTAGAATCAACCATCACCACCGGCGAATCCATCCATTGAATAGCCACCGGTGTTAGAATTGAAAGAGTTACCTAGTAATTTGAGGTATGTGTTCTTGCGTAGTGGAAATACACTACTGATTATTATTTATGCTGCTTTGGGAGAACAATAGGTGGAAGCTCTCATCTCTGTTCTTAAGAGGTATAAGAGAGCTATTGGTTGGACTATGGTAGATATCATTGGTATCCCTCCTGGAATATGTATGCACAAGATTTGGCTAGAGGAAGATTGTGTGCCTACTATTGAGCATCAGCGTCGCCTGAACCCACCAATACAAGAGATGGTGAAGAAAGAAATCATCAAGTGGTTAGATGTACGGGTAGTGTATCTGATATCTAATAGTAAGTGGGTGAGTCCTGTACAATGCATGCCCAAGAAAGGGGGCATGATAGTAGTAGCCAATCAGAAGAACAAATTAATCCCACTCAGGCCTATTACCGGGTGAAGGGTGTATATGGATTACCGAAAGCTCAACTTGTGGCACTAAAGGATCACTTTCCAATGTCATTCATGGATTAGATGCTTGATTGATTGGCAGGAAGGGGTTGGTACTTCTTCTTGGATGGTTATTCAGGGTATAACTAGATCTCCATTGCTCCTGAAGATCAGGTGCATGATGTCGATCTTCTTTGATAAGGTTGAGGACACCTTGGAGGTGTTCATCGATGACTTCTCAGTTGTTGGAGATTTCTTTGATTTGTGTTTGCTGAATCTAAGTCAAGCATTACATTCTGTGTGAAGAGTTTAATCTGGTCCTTAACTAGGAAAAATGCCACTTCATGATGAAGGAAGGCATTGTTCTCGGTCATAAAATTTCTGCGAAAGGTATTGAGGTAGATAGGGCCAAGGTTGAGGTCATTGAGAAATTAACTCCCCATATATCAGTAAAAGTGGTGCGTAGCTTTCTTGGCCCTACAGGATTCTATCGCAGATTTATAAAAGATTTCTCTAAGGTTGCAAACATATTTTGCAAACTTCTTGAAAAGGAGGTCAAGTTCTCTTTTGTTGATGACTGCAGATAGGCGTTCGAATGCATTAAGCTAAAATTAGTGGAGGCTCTAGTTATTATTAGTCCTGGCTGGACAAAGCCAGTTAAAATTATGTGTGATGCGAGCGATGCTTCAATTGGAGTTGTTTTGGGGTAAAAGAGGGACAAATTGTTCTACCCGATCTATTATTCTAGAAAAGCTCTCAATAGAGCTTAAAAGAATTACACTACCACCGGACAAGAACTCCTTGCTGTGGTGTACGTTTTTGAGAAATTCAGAGCTTATATTCTGGGAACCAAAGTAGTGGTCCACATTGATCATGCGGCCTTATGATATTTGATGGCTAAAAAGATGCAAAACCGAGGCTGATTAGATAGGTAAAACTACTACAAGAATTTAACTTTGAGGTTAAAGATGAAAAGGGCTGTAAAAACCAGGTAGCGGAACATCTGTCTAAGATGGAAGGTGAGCGAGAAGAGAGAGATGAGATGGAAATCAATAATGCATTTCCGGATGGGAGATCTTAGTGGCTGATCTGGAAAAATTACATTGGTATGCTGATTTTCCGAATTATGTGGTAAGCAAGGTGATTCCTGAAAATATTTCTTTTTATCAAAGAAAGAAATTTCTCCACGACGTGACACACTACTACTGGGATGAGCCATATCTTTTTAGGAGATATACTGATAATATAATAAGGAGATATGTTCCATAGGTGGATGTATTGAGCATATTGGAAGCATGTCATGCTTCCCAGTAGGAGGTCACTATGCTGGTGATCGAACTGTGAGAAAGGTGTTGCAGAGTAGCTACTATTGACGATTCGTTATTCAAGGATGCTCACAAGCTTGTGCTGAAATGTGACCAATGTCAGAGGCAAGGGTCTATCTCCTAGAGGCATGAGATACCCTTGACTAAAATGCTTGAAGTGGAATTATTTGATGTGTGGGGCATCGATTTCATAGGCCCTTTTGTAAGCTCCTATGGGATGAAGTACAATCTAGTTGCTGTAGATTATGTGTCAAAATAGGTCAAAGCCGTTTCTTTGTCTGATAACAAAGGAAAGAGAGGTTATATTTCTCAAGAAGAATATATTCTCTCTCTTTGGAGTGCCACGAACTATAATAAGCGACGGAGGATCCCATTCCTGTAACAAAGTGTTCCGGGCTGTTTTGGCGAAGTATGGAGTAAAATAACACCGAGTGGCAACTTGGTATCACCCACAAAATAGTGGGCAAGTGGAGATGTTGAATCATGATATTAAGTCCATTCTTGCCCAACTGTGAATGCAAATAGGCAAGATTGGTCTCGAAAGCTAGATGATGCCTTGTGGGCATATCAAACTGCTTTTAAGACACCAATTGGCATGTCACTGTATCAGCTAGTCTATGGGAAGGAATGTCATTTACCAAGCGAGATTGAGCATAAGGCCTTATGGGCTCTCAAAAGGCTGAATATGCATTAGAAGGAAACAACAGATCTAAGATTGGAGCAGCTAAATGAGATGGATGAATTTCGTCTCAGGGCTTATGAAAGAGCAGACTTGTTTAAAGAGAAGATGACGAATTACCATGATCGAAGGATTGCACAGAGAGAATTCAGGAAAGGTAATTTGGTACTTCTTTTCAACTTCAGACTGAAGTTGTTTCCAGGTACGTTGAAATCCAAGTGGTCTGGTCCATTTAAAATTAGCCAAGTCTACTCGTCTGGAGTGGTGGAGCTTGAAAATGAAGATGGAAGTGTCTTCAAGGTGAATGGAAAAAGGTTGAAGCTATATATCGGTCCAATAGACTTGATAAAATGTATAGCTACCATTTATCTCAATGATGTTTGAGTAATCGAGAGAACTGTGTCGTATCACGACAATAAATTAGGTGCTAGTGGGAGGCAACTCATAATGTGTTGTTGTAACTATAGTTAGAGTTTGCTTTGCTTTTAATTTTAGTTTACACAATTTTAATGTGTTTGTGAAGTGTGCAGGACAAGAAATCCAGTGAAAAGGAAAAGAGGGATACAAGTGAGTTACTGGAACAAAGTGACTGACGACTTGACGGACCACCAGTTTGACTGACGGACCACCACTTTCAACCGTCATGAAAATAGCAATAAGCTCATTCACTGGATAAGTCATGATGGACAAAGTGGTGGACTATCAAACTTTTGGTGGACCGTCCCATAAATCGTCAATATTATGATGAGTAACCTTTGTTCTGGATAGGTATGACGACAACACTGGCAGATCATCACTTTATTGGTGGATCGTTAAGTTGACCGTCACCAGTACGTAGAATTGAATGAACCTATGGTAAGACTTGATAGTCACAATGGTGGATTGTCAATTTATGAAGGACCATCTCCAACACCTTCTAGTTAACACTAATTGCGAGATGGGTTGGGTTAGGTTGGTTCCTATTTCAAATGCTCCGAATTTGACCCGATTGAATTTAAAAAAGAGAATTTAAGTGGGTCCATTCACTGTAACTGTACCATGACCTTTAGCTTGCCCTCTTCTTTAAGATTCAAAGAACATAAAGAAGTTATCCCATCTCAAGCTCCCCATCTCCTCCATTTTTTCCTTATTTAAACCAATTCATTTCCTCTCTTCTCTCCATCGCAAACCATAGAGTAATATAGGTGCTAGAAGTTGTAAGTAGTTTTATATCTGAAGTCTCAAGCAAGTAGAGTACTACGACATCATTGTATGCGCATCTCCTGAACTCTCACTTCGTAGTTAACTTGTTAGGTGAGTTCTGACATGGATTAATCTGTTCAAATACGGTTATAAGTACGTTCATAGTGGCTTTGAAGTTTTGTATAGCTTGAAAATAGCTCTGCTATATTGTTTGATTTAAAAAATGGTCAAACACAGAATTATGGCTGATGATGAAGGTATGATGGTCAAACTGGTGGACCGTCATCTTTGTGATGGACCACCAAGTTGACTTTCAGAAGACTCAATGCAGATCCATCTTCTATATAATGCATGATGGTCGATTTGGTGGACCGTCAACTTTGTGATGGACCACCAGGTTGACCGTTAGAGGACTCAAGATTTTATGGAAGACTACTTAAGGGCTGATGGCAAGTTGGTGGACCATCCCATTACTGGTGGACCATCAAATCTACCGTCCGACCATATTATGCACTGCTTTGATTGTGTTTGAATTTCGAATTAATTTCTTAATCTATTTTTAGGTGATATGGCTCCTAAACATCTACAAACCAGGGGAGGAAAATCTCAACGACGTAGAAATGAGTCCACACCGGCCTATAATACTAGGCAAACTTAAAGAGAAGCTATCATAATCCCCCAGTTTGAGGAGGGGAGTAAGAATACCATCCGTTACACTGATTCAAGTCTGGATGAAGCAATAGTTGTTTCAACCCAACCATTACCCGTATAAGGTAAAGATGAAGTGACTAATATGGGGGATTAAAAAGAAGCTACTGACGTAGAAATTGAACAGGAGGATGAGAATGTTATTAAGAGGAAAGATCCCCAAATTCGAGATGCTATCAGGTGGAAAATAAAGGGATCACATAAAGAGTTCTATGATAGGTTGACACCTACAGCCCGAGGGATCAGAAGGTCATTCATGTAAAAACATTAGATTATGACAACAGAGCTTTATGAATATTCAAAATTAGAGCGACGATTCAATTATTATGGACTGGCATTGATGAGCAGACCACCAGGAGAGTATCAACCAAATTTAGTAAGGGAATTCTTCACAAATTATATTTGTTTGGTAAAAGTGGAATGCCCAAAGGGAACTCAAATTCCAAATAGACCAAACCGAGAATCTATCCCAATTCAGAGAGTTACTGTTGATATCTCGGCCAGAACAATCAACAACATGTTGTTTAGACTAGGATATGAAGCTCTACCAGCTGTCCATTATTTTGAGTTTAGAATGAGAAATTCTTCCAGTCAGAGCTATTGGATGACATTTTTAATTAATCATAATGGAAATCCTCTCTGGTTGACTAATTCCAAAGAGCGTATTGCAAAATTCACTCTTAGTTTCAAGGCTAAATTCTGGTGGGCTATTGTTCGATTGAGGTTTATGCCGATAAAACAAGATGGATATTTGGATCATCATTGAACTGTGGTAGCAGCTAGTTTGATTTAAGGGATAGAAATTAATTTGTCTAGCTAATTGCAGGCGAGATATTTTGAGGGCACATAAACTGACCACTTCTATACCATTCCCATGTTTAATCACGACATTATCAAAACAAGGTGGTGTGCCACTGATCCAAGGCGTTGATAATGATGAACAAGATACTCATAGATAGGACATTGAGAAGTTCAAGGATGAGTCGAAATTCAAGATTCAGGTTACCAAGCCTCCAGCATATCAATCTCAGTCTACTCTTGCTCCTGATGCTCCAGAGATGCATGAAGGTATTCCTCTACCTATCGCCATATATGTACCACCTGACTATGTGCCCCAGTCAGCTAGGGGAGCAGAATTTGCTGAATACAGGTTCAACCCAGAAAACTTTGTCAAGGTAGTGAGAAACCAAAAGTGGTTTCAGAAACAATTGGAAAAGTTGGCTGCAGACTTCAAGCCTTTTGTGGATGCAATTGTATAAGAAGCAGTCAAACTATTTGAAACTATTCAGCTTAGGATAGATAACATGGAAGCCCACATCAACAAAAGGCTTGATTCATTGTCCTTCCCTGACCTGCGAAGTTCATGGCAGAGTTTGAGTAGGTAAAGGTCACATACCAGAGCTAAGAGGAAAGCAATTATAGTAGCCCATAATTGACCCTGTCTTAGAGGTAGGTGATGATGAAAAAGTCATTCTGGATTTGATGGGCAGACCTGTAAAGGACAAAGGCAAGAAGAAAATGAGTGAAGAAGTTGCAAGAAAAGAAGAAAGAAAGAGAATGAGAGAAGCAATGGCACTAGAAGATCTAGACCAGCACAACATGATAAGAGCTATTAATAAGTCAAAGTAAGAAGTTGACAAGAATAAAAGTGAAGAAGAAAATGCAGCAGTAGGAGTCTCTACTGGGGTTGCTCCAAAAAGGGGACAAAGCACAAGTTCAGTTTGACAGGTGATCCCTCAAACTGTGGAGGATGAGGTTGTGAGTGCTCCTATTACCATAGGGGCCAACATTGTACCAGATGAGGATGAAGAGGTCTCACCACACTTGATATATACCTCAGAGGAGTGAGAGATCACGTAAATTTCCTAATCCTCAGTTACGGTAATTTATTACTTTGAGGACAATGCATATCTTTTTGTGTGGGCTGGGGTATATTTACACCATGGTTGGATATGTTACCGATATTCTGAATCCAATTATGTGCCATCTAGTAGAAATGTCATGTCTAGGTTGTTTTTATTATTGTATTTCAATTCTGCAAGTTGTGATGTAAATACAGGTGTTTAATGTTTAATGATCATCTATGAATGGTTTTTACTTCAGTACTTCATTGTAAATATGGATAATGGATGATGTTGGTATAAGACTTTAAGTAGGTGTATGTAATTGCTTACTCTATCATGTAAACATGTGTATATAACTCTCAGTAATTCTACATTTAGCCTTAGTCTAGAAGAGTTGCATGAAACAAGAGATGAATATTCCAAGAATTGAAAAGAAAGTTTAATTATTGCCTGTAGGTGTGAGGTTTTACTTACAGTTCTTTCATAGGTTAATACCTAGAACTTGACTGAGTCATTGATACAATCTTCTAAGGGAGTCAATAGGATATGATAACAGGAGTCCTTGTACTCTGAGCCTATCTAGCCTAAATAAACAACCCTGCCAGAAAGATTATCCCTTTTGAACCCATCTTGTGCCGATAAAATCTATTTTAAGATCCTGTCACTGTTAGTTACTCTTGTAGGGCTTCAACATTCAGCTCTAGCCTTGGCCAAATACTAAGCATTGTACATTTCAACTTAGACAAAGAATATAAGTTGAGGGTGACTAATGTGAAAAAATAAAAGAGCCAAATGGAAAGTAAGTTAGAATCTAATTAGAGAAAATTAGCCACTGACTGCATCAGCATGAGTTGAGGATAGCTAAAAAAGAAGGGAGATGTTTGCTAAAATAGAAAATTGAGGTTGAAAAGATGCTTAGGCAAGGTGAGTTAAGTTTCAATGAGTCACTTAACATAAAAGCATACCCCACCTGACCCAAAACCTTATTGCAAACCTTGAAAAGACCTATTTGATCCTAGTTAGTCAACCTTGAGGAAGTATCGTATATCTAGGGCAAGCCTATGGCTACTTAGACTATGGTTGTAACTTCTTTGCGAGTGTGAGAGTTAGAGACTATGTCCACATCATATATTGATTGGTGGATTTCATTTTTGTGAAGGCAACTAAAGTTTTAATAAACTTTGCTGTTTTCTGTAGAATATAAAAATTCATGCTTGTAGGCTGAACTATGATCAACAGTGGGTGTGGATCCTGATGTGTTAAATGCATGTGATTGAATTGATGAGTGAATAGTTGCATCAAAATGTTTCTATGGTTGGTTGCCTGTCATTTTATTGTTTATATGTGCAATTAGGTGCTGAGTTGCTTGAGGACAAGCAATTATCTTAAGTTGAGGATGTTGATGTTTTGGTACGTTACAAAATAGTTAGCATCATTTGCTTAGGAAATTTGTATGTTTTCAAGCAACCAAAGTGTTATTTAATAAAGTTATTAGTGTTTTCAGTGAAAGGAGATAACCAAAGAAGAAAACTGAAAAAAGTAGTAGAAAAGGGAGTTTGACAGTCAAAATGGTGGACCATCAGTCTTGCGACGAATCACCAGGTGGACTGTCAAGACAAACCAGAACATGGCATCTTAATGACTTGAGTGATGGACCAAATGGTGGACCATCAGCCATGCGATGGACCACCACATGGACTGTCAATCCTTATCCAGAAACCACCTCTCAGAAGGACTTAGTGACGATCAACATGATGGAATGTCAGTCTTGCAACGGACCACCTGTGTCAATGGTAGGCCTTATCTAGAAGCTGCGATTTGGAAGAGATAACTGACGGACAAAATGATGGACCGTCAACACTATGATGGACTACCATATGAACCGTCAACTTGGAAAAGACTTTTCTGATTTCAAATTTTAAATTTTACTTCTACCTGAGAGCATTTAAAAAACTAGAAACTAGGGTAATATCATAATGTTTTTCAACGTCGGGTGAAGAAGCTCTTTAACCTAGTGGGTTTTGGGAGATTGAAGCAGATTTTGGGATTTTAATCTTTACATTTTTTATTGAGGACTCAAGAAATAATTCTTAAGATTTTTATAAGTAAACTTATATTTTATTTATGAATAATATAAGAATCATTCAATCTTCTTTTATGGAATTTTGTGGCTAAATTCCCATAACTAGGGTTATGGAGATCTTGATGCAAAAAGTATCTGTGGGATTTGAATCAAAGGAAGTTTCATAAACAACCTATATTATATGAATCTTTATTCATTTTAATGACTTTTCTTGGTTGCAATCTTGAAGAGCGAGCCCTAGAACATCACTTGTTTGAATGGAAAAGTGTTTGTGGGGAAAAGAAAAAGTACACATGAATTCTATTGGATTTAACCTTTAGATTAATGGCTAATACCTGGAAAGGATTTGCTTACATGAGAAAATGGTTGAAATAATAATGTGTTCTTCAGCTTTGAGAAAACTAGAGGAGAGTTTATTCACTTAGGTTGTGAAATTAAGGAGTAAAGAATAGAATTCAACCCTTCTTGCAATTAAAGTTGCTAATTAAATCTCTCAAAAGATTCATAACATCAGTTACTCTTGCATTCTTGAATCCATAGCCCTGGTTTGCTTAATACCTTTGAATACACTATTTGCAGAGATATCACTAGCTAAAACACTCTTGTTACAAGCAATTATTTCATAACATACAAATCAAAACCTCCTTATTTAGGAATATCTGATCAATAGTCTAGTAACAACTGTAATAATTAGTAGCATAGTATTTCCTGTGGGATTCGACACCCAACCTTGTTGGGTTCTATATTGGACAGCGACCGCTTACACTTTTTAATGAGAGTTGTAATTTGGGTGCATCATTTACTTGTTGCAATGCATTGTAATAAATGATGAGCTTTTTTAGTTTTAAATACAAGTTGAAAATTGATAATCTATCATTCAATTGGTAAAAATCACCTTGCTTTATGTACAGGGTGGTTAAATAATTTATTATCTATTTGTACATATTTTATGGTACTGATTTTTGAGGTGAGTGAACTAATAAAGGTTGATCATGATTTAATTGGTATATTTCATAGAAGATAAGTATGGGGACATTGTAATAATGGTGGTATAATACTTGATTTGGGATAAGGGTTAAAGATAGTAGTTGTCTGGGTTATTTGATACATAGACTGATCTCATCTTTAATAGTTCAGGGTTGGTGGACATATAAAGGACCCATAGAATTTGTGTATATTGTAAATTAGAGAGATTGATGGTTCCTTAATATAACTAAGTTACATTATTTCTTATTATATTTGAATCCTTATGAGGCATAGTCTCTTTGTATTATATTTAGATCCTTGTGTGGTTTGAGCTTTTGATGTTGTACTAGAAATGATTTATCACTTATTGTTTTGTAGGAATGATCTATTTATGATAAGATGATAGGTCAAGTTATGTCTAGATTTATTATAGTTGAATTTATTTTAATACTATTTGTTAAAAGAAATTCATTACTTAACTTGATTTGTTAAGATGGAAATTATGGTTCAAGGAATGATTAAATGCACAATTTATAGATGATACATCTTGCTACTTATTTAAAAATTGTTAGTTACTTATTCATATTTTATATGTTAAGGTGGCCTATGACTTTACTAGTACATAGTTGTTTTCTACTGATACTACACTATCTTTATTTTTTTTAGCTCAAAGAATATTTAAGCAGCTTCGATAGGACGTCATCTATGAATCTGAGTGCAACTTTTGATACAAAGGTAAGAATAATTTTCTCAATAGCCATGGATCTCTCATGTTTTCCATCTTGTCCATTTAATTTCAGACAAAGAAAGTTATTCATTTTGTTATTAGGCTTTCTGGGTTGTACCCATGGATTTGTTTAATAAGCCTAGTTTTGATCTTTATTTTTTACATGTTTTTACTATTTTCACATTCTCCATATTTTCTATATGATACTTATGAGTTTGTGGGGCTAATTGGAATAGTCCCTGAAGCATTTGAGTGTGATTTAAGTGATTTTGAGCTTTTAAAAGCCCTAGAAGTGTTTAGTTTGACTTTGATCAACAATTTATAATTCAAGCATGGGATGGTGAGTTTTTCAATTTCAATAGATCTATATTTGTAATTTTTGTGTAGTAGCATAGTTGGTTCAGGTTTCAAGGTTTTTATTTAGTTTTTGTCTATCAAGTAAGAAACTAGTCAAACTTAACCTAAAGGGATCTCAGAGGTTAAATTGTTGATAACGATCCTCTTTCATAAATTTGATGATTTCATTAAGTTTGAACATTTAAATTATCCAAGCAACATTATTGGATTATTTTTATACAGGGTACAAAATAAATCCTAAGGCTCCAGTTGGAGGGTTTTTAATCATTCCCTATTAAAATTTGTCGATATGAAGTGTAGCATAATTCCTTCATAGTATTTGCAGGACAACCCTTACATTAGTGGGGAAGGATTCCTCTGTTCATCACTATGTGGTGGAGGGTTTGTGACTGTGAACGATTCATAAATCCTGTGTGGATAAATTCCAAACTCCTTATTTATTCATTTTATATTGATTCCATATCAAATCTTTTATATCAAACTTGTATTTTGGGGCTTTTACATGATAAAGTACAAAATTAGTTTATCTTCAATGTCAAGTCCTATTGTAGTACAGTTTTAGTTGAGATTTTATATTTAAAACCTTCTTAGTATGGGAAACATGATTCATAAGTAAAATTTCAATTATACCTTTTTTGATTTTGAGTTTATTCTCAATTTATTTTTGGACCCAAAATAAAAGAAGTCAATAAGTTTAATATTAGACTCGATTTAATAATTACATTAAATTTAATATAATTTTGGTTTGTTCTAAATCCACTCATAAAGAAGAGGATCTATTTTAAAGAGACCATCCTTGTATTTTATCTTTTCAAGGTAGATTGTGGCTTAACATTCTTCAAACTAGGCTAGGTAGCTAAGTATTCATGTAAAATGTACTATCCATTGGGAATTGCATTATGAGATAAGTGTTTTGAGATAGTTATTTTATTGTGTAGCCTATATGGTAGGTTATTTTAGTATTAGTGTTGATTAGAGATATTATTATTGTTATGATTCCCTAGTGTGGGACTATATATGCATTATATTTAACTTAAAAGGTGACTATAATAGTGATACCTAAGTGGAGGTTGATATTGATCTGGTATGAGCATTATTTTTTCTATTTGTTTTTATTGTGATACATGAGTGGGGGATTGAATTTATATTATTAATGTCTCACATTATTATTCATTATTGTGGTGTCATGCAATGACTTATATCATGATTTATTAAGATATTGAAGAGATTTGAGCTTATTTGACACCATTATTGACTTGATTCTTTATATATTATTTTGTACAGGTTATTGAGCATGGATCCTCATATCATTCATCCATACATATGGAATTAGTAAATCGAGAAACACTAATTTTAACAGAAAATAAAACACTTTATAAAATCCTAGATGAAATATTTTGTTGATAAGGTTGATTGAGATATGGGATTGAGATTTCAGAAGTATAGGTGTTTTGAACCCCCTTAGGTACTGTCGTATAAGCTTATTCTCAGAAGGTGTATATGAGGCCATGCTATGGCTTTCATATGGTGTCTTACTTCATCATCATCCAACTATATTTCCATTGCATCACATTATTTGCACTCTTATTTATGTATTTTTTGTGTATTTAACATTATCTTATGTAGTCATATGTAGTTATTCTTATATAAATACTATGCTTAAAGAATTGTTATGAGATACAGTTTGAGCCATCGCTCAAAATTATTTGATATGTAGGTGGAAGAGTTCTCATAATACTCTCTACTTTATTAGTTTTCTACTAAGTTTAGTTGTCCTATGATACCTACGAGTGCAAATGAACCTTTCTCACTCCTAATTTTATGCCCTTTCAATGTAGATCTAGTACAAGTGTGACTAATAATAGTTGATTTATGTTGTAAGAACGGATCTGAAGTACTGGTGAGGTCCTCATTCAGAGTCTTGATCAAGCCTCCATCTAGATTTATCATCTTTATTAGATTTTTATAAGATACATTTACGTATTTTTTATACTTTTTGTCAATATTAGTGCTCTTTACTCATGATATCAGATTTTGAGCTTTGTAGTTGTTTGTTGTTTGGATTCAGATATTGTTGTTATTTATATAATATGGTTTGACTTGTTCATGAAGTGTCATATTGGTATTATTTGTTGTCTACATTCTTTGACTATTTGGGTGTTTTTCTTACCTACCCAAGGTTGGGATAGGGTAGGTGTCATCATCATCTTGAATTTTAGCTCATTAGAAATTAGTTAGTTAGACGTTCTAGCATAGTGACCTTAAGTGTTTGGGGGTGTTTTAGGGTTGACATTTGTTTTTGCATCTTTACATAAATTGTTTTTAAAAATATTGGTGGTACTAATAAAATTAATTGCTTACGTCTAGAAATTTCTAAATGAGTGGTGTTAGTTATTCAGGTTAAATGGTTCTACCAGTCAAGGGTTAGTGTGAGTGCCACTTATAATGGAATTGGGTAGTGACAAATTTGGTATCAGAGTACTAGGTTAATTGATCTCAATATACTAAAATGAGTCTAGTAGAGTCTTGCAGAATTGTATAAAGTCATTTATACATTTCTTCGAGAGACTACAATACTGAAGGAGAACTTCAGTTTCTTCTTTCTCGCATGCTTTGAGTTCATTCCAATTGGTATCTGGTGACATAAATTGGTATTGGACATCATCATTCTATTATTTTTATAAATGGTGAATATGAGAGCAAACATAGTTAGAATAGATGTTCCTAAACCAAATGTTCAATTGGCTAAACCCGTAATTAGGGGTCAAGGATAAGAAAGGCATAGAGATAGGTGATAAAAAAGGAAACACCCTCCATGGGTGGAGCCTATGCTACAACTAAATGTTAGACCCCATAAAAATTCTTAGCTTAATTTAGTTCTTCAAGCTTGTTAAGAGGGGGTCCAAAACTTGGAACATTCTAGCTAAGTATTTAGACTTAGTGTTATTTTAGCCTTTGTAAGTTTGCAATTTTATTTCATGAACTTTACATCCTATAAATATTTATATTTGAGTTAATTCATGATTTGGAATGCCAGTAGAGGTTCCCGAATAGATTTTGGATTTCTCAGACCTTCTTTAGACCAGGTTTGAGTGCCCAAAATTGTGGGTCGACGCGATCTTTACGGGTCACATAGACCATTGCATTGATAAGATGGTTTTTTCCCAACATTAATGCAAATTTCTGTGAACCGACGTGGACTCAACATGGCACGTTGGCTATAACATTGATGCCAATGATGTGGTGTTTTGGCCTGCGCGTTGGTAACACAGTTTACAGGCATTAAAAGGCCACATCCTCAGGGTTAATTAGGTCTTTTTCCCATGCCTTTCAGACCCCAAAACACGAAATTAAACCCTTTGGAGAGCAATTATATTCATTCCTTCACAAATTTCCCAAGAACAAGAAACCTAGGTGTTCAAATCTCAAACCAAGAACACACCATTAAATTTCAGAAATTCATCAACTAAGGTATGTGAAGTGGTTATGCAAGAGTCCCTTCCACCCTTGGAGTCCAAGAAACTATTTTTAAATTTATAGTTTATGGATTTCATGAATTCTATGTTGGGTTTGATTATGTTCATGTTTATAATGATTAATTTGGATTCTAATCCATGCATTGTGATACGTTTCATGTGAGGTTAATTGATATGTATGTAATATCATGAGGATCCATGTAAACCCCTTGAAATTGTCAATGGGGATTTGAATTATGATATGTACTTATTGTTTAGTGTTATGTGCATATGTATACTCACATAGTGCTTGATGAATTGTTCGTGAAAACTAATAAAGTAAAAGAATCATGTCATGCTAGCTTATTTGCAAGTTACACCATGAAAGAGTTTGATAAGATGCCTCTATAGATGCATTATGAATTCAATATGCATTCTAATGCTAAGCAAGATCATGTGATGCTTTATTTCATGTTATCAAGTCTGGGGGTATTTAATACCCGACAATTTAGCTATTTAATTAGAGCCAGTATCAGTTATGAAGCAATCTCAGTAGTGACTTGATCAGTAGATCTCAATAAGTTAGAGAAACCTAGGAAATCTTAGTAGTGTTCGTAATTCAGTCACAGTACTCGACGTAGACTTGAGTAGCACTCTGTGCACAGTCAGTTAACAAAATTCAGTAGTATTCTGTCAGTCCCCAGAACTCAGTGAACTCAGTTTAGTTCTATCAAACAGTAATATTAGTAACAATTTAGTCCAGTCTAGTAAAAACTAGAAACCAGTTCAGTGTCCGTTCAGTTGGGAATAGGATTCAGCACCGAGTGAACCTAGGGATAGAGGCATTCCTATCAACACAGGGTTTGACCCTTAGTACCAATCCTAGTGTTATAGAACTACATATCTAGCGTAGGTTGAGATATCTTCCTTCCATATACTATGAGGGTTTATAAATCTTGTTTGAGTTTTCCTACAAGCGAGGGTTAACGGAAGAGCTTCCTGTCAAAAAGGGTTAACTCACAGCTCTTCTATACCCATGGCACGGTATTGACACCTTTCCAACTGGGGTTATAGGTTGGACCCCAATAATTTTAGTGAGGGATATGTCGATTAGATAATTACCTCCAACAATCTCAGTTTTAGTCTCAGTCTCTTAAGAGAACTCAGCTCAGTTCTACAGATTTAGGACTATCAGGTATGGTCACTTAGCTCAGTACAGAACTCAGAATAGTTCTACAAAATCAAGACTATCAGATATAGTCATTCAGTTATCATAAATATAGCATCAGTAAACTCAAACATTAGTAGATCAGTATTCAGATTTAGTATTCAGTATTATCATAATATTAGTTATAGTATACGTATTCATGCATGCATTCTTATTCAGTCATGCTTATGTTATTTAGTTATTATTGTTCATCCATATGAACCCATGGTTTTTAGCCTACCTCACTGAGCATACCAGTACATTAAAAGTACTAATGCATTCTTTTGTTTTATGATATGATGTCTTATATCATAGATTAAGATGCACGGGCTCTAAACCACCCTTAGTAGTTTAGATTTTCAGCAGTTAGCATAGTGATGAGTCCTCATAGTTTGAGGACATGGCTGTTTTCAGCATTTCAGTATTCTTTTTAGTAGTCGGAGCTAGTTGGGGACTTTTCCCATCAACTCTACAGTTCAGAAAGCTTAGAGGCTTTCCAGAATAAAGTATTTTCAGATAATTGTTTAGTTTTCAGTACAGATGTTTAGTTTTGGTGTTGTGATACCATATCCTGTATTATTTACAACATTGACCCGTATGGCCAGTTTTTCCCCTACTTTTTGCATATATATGTCATATTATTATTCAGTTATTGTAGTAGGTATCAGTCACGGGTTAGATTGTGGTCCTTTGAGATTATAAGCACTGTGTAGTATCTGGGGTACAGACTCAGGGTGTTACAAACTTGGTATTAGATCCTAAGGTTCAAGCATGTCCTAGAAAGTCTGAAAGCTACATCTAGTAGAGTCTTGTGCATTGGTGTGTTGCGCGCCACACTTATGAACAGGAGGCTACGAGGTGTTTTTGGAATAATTTCCCTTTTTCAGTATTCATATCATGCGAGTGAGCATGAGCACCAGTAAAAATATCAGTATAAGCTATTTCTTCCTTTCGCTTAAAGAAAATGCCTCCTAAAATGACTAACAAAAGAAGAATTGAAAACTAGTCAGCACCTCAGCCCGTTCAGGTTGATCCCTTGGATGAGCACGTCTCTCATGTAGAAGTAAGGGCTATATTCACTACTCTATGTAATTTAGTCACAACTTAGAATAAATGACCAACTATTATTCCGGACAACCTGGTGGGCAATACTGCTATAGCCAATATTTGGGCCTTCACTAGAATGAATCTCTCTTATTCTCAGGTTCTAAGTCTGAAAAGGATCTGGAAAAGTTCCTCGATCAGTTTCAAAAAGTCATAGATATCATGGGATGACTTCCAATGAGAGTGCTGAGTTAGCCACCTATTAGTTACAAGATGTATCCCATACGTGGTTTAAGCAGTGGAAGGCAGACAGGGGTGCAGATGCAGAGGCCATAGAATAGAAAGAGTTTTCTATGACCTTCTTAGATAGACTCTTCCCCTTAGATCTGAAAGAAGCCAAGGTGTTAGAGTTCATCAATCTCAGGTAAATCATTATGAGTGTGAAAGAGTATTCCTTCAGTTACTAAGTTAGCAGGTATGCTCCCCATGTAGAAGTAGATAATAGATCCAGAATTAGTAAGTTTGTGTCTAGTGTATCGTGTATTGTAGTTAAGGAGTGCAGGATTGTGATGTTGATTAGGGAGATGGACATATCTTGTCTTATGGTCCATGGTCAACAGATTGAGAAAAATAAAATTTAAAAGAAGGAGAGAGAAATAAGTGAGACAGAACATGTAGCTTTAGTTTTGCCCAACAAAGGTCATGGGTGGTAACCGTTCTTGGTTTAATTAGAAGTTTTCAGCCCCTGTTCCATCTTCGGCTAGTACATCAGTACCAAGGTTTAGGAATGTCAGTCATGATGGGGCGCCAGGCTCCAAAATCTAGAGTAGTGCAAGCGGTGTTCGCACTAATTTGCTTTGCGAAGAATGTTGTAAGAATCATAATGGTATGTGTAGAGCTGGCAGTGATATGTACTTTGGATGTGGTGAGTTAGGTCATAGATTCTGAGACTGTCTTGAGGCTGGTCTACGAAGTCACCAAAGTTATTATTCAGCTCAGTCCTATAGCCCGAATCAGTAGGGTGCCTCTTTCAGTGCCACCAGTGGACAACACCCAAACATACTCTATGCTCTTAAATCCTGATAGGATCAGGAAAGTTCTCTTGATGTGATCACTAATACGTTACAAATTTTCCATTTATGTATTTATACTTTGGTAGATCCAAGAGCTTCTTGTTCCTTTATTATTCCATATGTAGCAGTTGATTTCAGAGTCAATCCAAAAAAATTTTGCAGAGCCTTTCTCAGCCTCCACCCTAGTGGGTCAGTCTATCATAGCCCGATGGGTATACATGAACTATTTGGTTATGATATCTCAGGAAGTCAGGCTTCCAAATTTATGTAGTAATATTAGTATGTGTAGAAAAGTAGTGGGTGGTAATGATTCCCAACCCGTCTTTACCTAAGTTCAATGTTTTGTAATTTAGTTATCACAATACCTACGCATTCTTTATGTCTCAGCTCCATGAACACAACTTATATTCATGCACTTTATAGAGAATCATGTGCGTTTCCAGTTCTTAGTTTGAAGAGTTACGTGTAACGGCCCCAAATCCCATCCCAAGACGTCACACGATGCTTATGGACTCGAAGGACCACAAGCTAACCCTTTTTTGATATCTGTACCTATAAACTACATAATATCTAAAAAAAATATGGAAACTTGCCATAAGGTTCAACATATCTATGCATACTCAAAACTAAAAACTGAATACTAACAAATCCGTCTGAAAAGCCTTTAACAGTTTGAACTGTGGAGTTGATGGGACATGTCCCCAATTAACTCCGTCCTTAAAAAATGAACAAAGTCTGAAATAATAGTAGTAAACTGATACTCATCCTCGAAAGAAGAGGACTCACTGCTACTCCTGCTGACTGGAACCAAACTGCTACGGATAAACTGGATCCTGTGCCTCTGAACCTCTGGTGTCAAATAAAACACCATACAGCAAATGAGTCAGTACAAAAATATACCGAGTATGTAAATGGGGTAGGCTAATGTAAGGGTTCATGTATGCACAATATCTAAACTGAATAATCATAAAAATACCGCATGAGAACACATACATAAATGCACGGAATATGAACACAATTATTGCAACTCTAGATACTGAAATTCAAATACCACTTTACTGCAGGCTGAACTCACTACTGAAATTGAGATACTGAATTACTGACTCATCTGATAGTGATAACTGAGGATCTGGATGAGCTTACATCAATGACTGAATTGTTAGACTTACTACTTTCGATTGACAGGATTAGAGATCAACCTTTCTAATAGATAATTTCGGAAGCTTAATCATTGATAAGAAATATGATTATATCTGAATCTCATAACAAGAATACTTAATAGAAAGATGATACTGTGATCAAGCCTGTATGACGGCATAACTCTGAATATGTCTTCAAATAACTGTATGTGAGACCAAGTCTATCTAATGGGATGGTCTATAAATCAATGGAACTATCTAAGTTCCTCACAATGATAGATGACTGTATCTGACAGTCCTGATTTTTGAAGACTGATTCTAAAACTGAGACTAAATCTGAAATTGAAACTGTAGGAAGTAGTCAATTAACTGACATGCCCCGACCTACCAAAGGTAGGGTCCAACCTATGCCCCAGTTAGAAGGATGTCATTACCGCCCCACTAGTAAAGACAACTCTATGTGATCCTCATCTAGCAAGTCCTCAAACGAGAATGGTGGAGCCCTCATCTAGTAGGTCAAGCCACCTCATCTACACTCATCTAGAAGGTATGATGCCTCTAATCCACCCTTAACTAACAGGTCTGATGTCTCAACCTATGCTGGCTACGTAGTTTTGGAGCACAAGGATTGCTTCTAAGAATCACACCCTCTACTAGTAGGTGAGATCCCATCCTTGAGCTCGCTCGGTGCTAGTTTCTACTCCCAACTGGAAAAATCAGAATTGAATTCTCTATTGAACATTGGTTGAACTGAATCTGATATTGATTATATTACTCAAAAGGTTTGACTGAGTTACACTAAGATCATGGTATCTGACTGATGATACAGAGCTTGAATAGATTACTAGAATCGCTTCTATGATTAGGATTCAATGACTTAAATACTTTTAGAATTGAGCTGATTGCAGGTATGAGGCTAGATTACTAGTGATCAGAGATTACAGATATAACTGAGCATTATTAAGCTTCGCACTTGCCTGATGATATAGAGTTCTATTTCACTGAGTTTTGAGAATCATGGCTCCATTGGAATTATTGAGAAACTGATACGGGGTCTAGAAAATAGCTCTATTTTCGGGTGTAAATACCCCCAGGACTCGACAACATAAAAGTAAGACATAATCATTCTTCATCACAAATCATTTATGCATAATTATGGCCATCCATTCATCACTGCAATTATTTATTCATCATTAGAAGCATTAATTCATCATTACAATCATTTATGTATTATCAGAATCGTTAAAGAATCACTTCAAGTAGTTGGACATCATAACATACTTTCCCTCTCAAGATCCTTAGGTCATCGCATTAAGAATTTAGGAAACATAGACTACTATTCATCATCACGACCGCAAAAGGGCCACTCCAAACCTTTAAGGATCATCAACATCAGTTCACCATCATATACTAGCCTAGGGAAGACATGCTATTAGATTATACCCCATTCAACGAGATCTTACATCAAGTACTTCATACCTATATCGTTCTTGTCATGTATTTGGATATCACTTGATTTGGGGGAAACTTCATACTAACACGTCACTATTTACTTGCTAACAACATGGCATGTATTCAAAGCTTAGCATATATCAAAGAGCACAAAATCAGGGAATATACAACCATCATATCTTGACTTATTCACTAGGGTTTTCCAATAGCCATTAGACACGACCAATTTTACACCTACTTGGGGATTTCATGTTATCTTGGCACATTTCACTCACTAAGGCATGCATGGACTTGCTCACCATTTGGGGTTTCCTATTCAACAAACTATAGTGGACCTTATGCTTCACCGAAGCTTTTTATCGAACCTATGGGGAACGTTCTTCACTTATTCAACCATTTCTACACCCAAAAGTCATGAACACATCACATGAAAAAACAACTTCAACAGGGTCTATCACAAACATCACATGAATTCCACATACTAGGGCCAAAGCTCATAAATTTTGTAGGCAAACATAAATCAAAACTCAACAACACATTACACATCTATTTCAACTCATACAAATCATTAACAACTCATAAACACAAAAATCTTTTAGTTTTAAAAAGGGTTCTTAAGCTTCTTGGATGAAAGGGACACAAGAATCAACATCTACATACCTTAATCTTTGAAATTAGATGAACTTTAGTGCTTGAAACTTTATCCACTCTTGAAATAAATTAATTCTTGAAGCCCACACTATGAGGAACTTGATTCTTGAAGAAAGCTTGAAGATTTATTGATGAATTTTTGGAGGATTAAGGTTCTTGAATTGACACCCTAGATATTCTCTCTTTAGGGAATTGGAAGAGAAATGGAGAAATTAGGGTTTGAATGAGGGTTCCTCATATTTATAGAGGCTCAAAAAATGTAGAAAATGACCAAAATAACCTAGCAAAAATAACCTTGAATTGCTGGAAAATATACTTGACGCCATCCGTGACAGGCGGTCAGGTCCGTGATAGGCCGCCACGAATGGTCGTAACAAAAGGGGCCAAATTCTTGATTTTCTACCCAGAGCTGACGACGTCGTCAAAATGTGCCGACGTCATCAGAATGTGATGACGTCATCAAAAAAGTCATCCGAAATGTGATAGCCCCTCAGAAACATCGTCACCATTTTCGAGCTTGACTTGCTGGAGTAAAATGGGCATAACTCTTTGCTCCAATATCGTATTTAGGCAAAATTGGTATATTTGGAAAGCTAATTTGATGATATTTCATTTGATATATAGAAAGACACTCAATTTTTCATATACAATAGGTTATGGTCGATTGAAGTTGACCTAAATTTTGACGGTGACTAAAACTTAAAGGGTAGGAAAGTTTTCAACTCGTCCATAAGTTAGGGGACCTCTATGATCTTAATTCATCCTCAAATAGATTCCTACACGATTAAAAGTATTTCATACTTGGGTGGATATTTATTAAAATTTTGACTCAGATTTTTGCTTTACCAAATACGCTCTAAGGCTTATACTAGAAGAGGATTTTGTGAGCCATTACATTATCTTTCCTTGAGAACATTCATCCTCAAATTTCGTTTGATAGACTGATAATACGGATCAACAAAACTTAGTCAATAAATGGAAACATCTCAGATTAGGACTACGCAACTCCAATGACTGACATATAGAGTTCTCACACTGGGCATGCATATATGATGCATGGAATATTCAACTGATGATACCCATAGCTGAATTCTCATAATACACATGCATATATGTGTAATGGACTCATAACTGGGATGATCTCATCAATACATGACTGAACACATGTTTACAAGCAAAACTTTTTCTACTGAATGTGCATATCTAATGCATGAATGTCCGGCTAAGCTGACTTTTGAAAACACGACTTGATAATGCAACAATGATTGATGCTAAATTTATAAGGAAAATTTGAACATGCATCAAGATGAATCTAATGGAATGAAACATCATGGTACCATGGGGTATCTCCTCCTTAGGACTCTATGTCCTTCTAAACATACTTCGCTAAAATACTGGAGCGGTGCGCGGGGCTCCTACTGACTGGGTCATAATTTACCGATCAAGATCTAAAACTTATACATGACTCATGCTAATATATAAGCTCAAAATGAAGGGCTCATAACATACCTGGGTCAATTTCAGGGAATCCTTCTCGATCAAGGCGAGTCTAAAGTGCCTGAAGTCTACCCCTTTGAGTTAGCACTCTATATTTTCGCATTCTATGGCCTAATTCACCGCACTCGAAACACGTATTGCTACTGGCTCTACACATACCCCTGTGCTTCCTACCATAACTTTTACAATAAGGGTAGGTAAGAACACTCTTCCCACAACCTAGTGACTTAGAGATTGATGCTCCCTCTCGACCAGCATTCTTAGGTTTAGGTACCGGTGCCTGGATTGTTAGCGAAACTAGTTTTGAGACTCTCAAATGGAATTGGGAGCGGTTAGTGCTCCTTAATCTTGGCATAGAGTTATTGGTTCTAGTTCTCTGATCTATCCTACACTCTGTCCCCTCATTTTGCTGAGTTTCAGCTAAAAACCTAGATATGACAACGTTTTGCAAACTGTTCTGAGCAACTATTGCCTGATCTAAGGTAGTGAATATAGCTATGAACTATACATGTGACCCACCATCATTCTCAGGATCTATTGGCTGTGGGGGCTGGTCATCTACCCCAAGGACAAAATCTTTGCAAGGAGGCATACTCTGTAATTGGAAGAAACAAGTGGATTAGATTATGGATCAACTTAAGCTTATGCTCACTCGGATGATCTGAATACTGAAAGAAGGGAAACTACTCCTAAGTACATCCTGTAGCCTCTTGTACATAAATGTGGCACGCTATACATCCATGCATAAGACTCTACTAGATGCAACTTTTTAGACTCCCTAGGACACTATTGAACCTTAGGCTCTGATACCAAGTTTGTAACGCCCATAGATCCCATCCCGAGACATCACACGGTGCTTATGGATGCGAAGGGCCACAAGCTAACCCTTTTTTGATATCTGTACCTGTACACTACATAATATCTAAAAAATATGGAAACTTTCCTTAAGGTTCAACACATCTATACATACTTAAAATTGAAAACTGAATACTAATACATTCGTCTGAAAAGCCTTTAACTATCTAAACTGTGGAGTTGATGGGACATGTCCCCAACTAAATTCGTCAACAAAAAATAAACAAAGTCTGAAATAATAGTAGTAAATTGAGACTCGTCCTCGAAATAAAAGGACTCACTGCTACAACTACTGACTGGGACCAAACTATTGAGGATAAAATGGATCCTGTGCCTCTGAACCTATGGTGTCAAATAAAACACCATAGTGAAAATGCATTAGTACAAAAATGTACCGAGTATGTAGACGGGGTAGGCTAATGCAAGGGTTCATGCATGCGTAATATCTTAACTGACTAATTATGAAAATGCCGCATGAGAACACATACATGAATGAACAAAAGATAAACAAAATTATCGCAACTGCAGATACTAAATCTCAGATACCACTTTGTTGCCTAATGAACTCACTACTGACACTAATTTACTGAATCACTGACTTATCAGATACTGATAACTGAGGATCAGGATGTGCTTACATCAATGACTGAATACTTACACTTACTGCTTTTGACTAACCTAATTAGCGATCAACCTTTCTAACAGATGATTTTGGAAGCTTTATCAATGATAAGAAATATTATTATATCTGAATCTAACAACAAGAATACTCAATAGAAATCTGATACTATGATCAAGCCTGTCTGATGGAATATCTCTAAATGTGATATCAAATAACTGTATGTGAGACCAAGTCTATCTAATAGGATAATCCATAAATCAATAGAACTATCTGAGTTCCTCACAATGATAGATAATTGTATCTGACAGTCCTGATTTCTGAAAACTTATTATAAAAGTGAGACTAAATCTGAAACTAAAACCATGGGAAGTAGTCACTTAACCAATATGCCCCGACCTACCACAGGTAGGGTCCAACCTGTGCCACAGTTGGAAGGGTGTCATTACCACACCACAGGTAAAAACAACTCTATGTGACCCACATCTAGCAGGTCCTCAAATGAGAATAATAAAGCCCTCATCTAGCAGGTATGATGTCTCTCATCCATCCTCGACTAACAGGTGTGATGTCTCAACCTATACTGGCTACATAGTTATGGAGCAGAAAGATTGCTTCTAAGAATCACACCCTCTACTAGTAGGTGAGATCCCATCCCTGAGCTCGCTCGGTGCTAGTTTCTACTCTTAATAGAAAGAATCAGAACTAAATTCTCAACAGAACACTGGCTAAAATGAATTTGACACTGATTATATTACTCAAAAGGTCTGACTGAGTTACGATAGGATCACTTAGTTCCGTATCTGACTGAAAAGATATCGAATCATGGTATTTGACTAACAATACAGAGATTGACTAGATTACTCGAATTGCTTCTGAGTTTAGGATTGAATGACTTGAATACTATTAGAACAGAGTTGATTACAGGTCTGAGGCAAGATTACTAGCGATACAAATATTACAGAGATAACTGAGATTACTGAGCTTTATTAAGCTTCACACTTGTATGAGGATATAGAGTTCTATAGTTCACTAAGTTTCGAGAATTATTACTCAATTGTAATTATCGAGAAACTGACATAAGCTCTAGACAACAACTCTATTTTCAGGTATAAATACCCCCATAACTCGACAACATAAAAGTAAGACATAATTATTCTTCATCACAAATCATTGATGCATCATCACAGTCATCCATTTATCACTGCAATCATGTATTCATCATTACAAACATTCATTCATCATTACAATCATTCATGTATTATCACAATCATTAAAGAATCACTTCAAGTAGTTGGGCATCATAACATACGACATCACATTAAGTATTTAGGAAACATAGACCTCTATTCATCATCACAACCGCAAAAGGGTAACTCCAAACCTTTAAGGATCATCAACATCGGTTCACCATCATATACTATACTAGGGTAGACATGCTATTAGATTATACCGCATTCAATGAGATCTTACATCAAGTACTTCATACCTCAATAGGTCTTGTCATGTATTTGTATAACACTTGATTTGGGAGAAACTTTATACTAACTCGTCACTATTTACTTGCTAGCCACTTGACATGTATTAAAAGCTTAACATAAATAAAAGAGCACAAAATCAGATAATTTACAACCATCATATCTCAACTTGTTCACCAGGATCTTTCAACAACCATTAGACACAACAAATTTTACACCTACTTAAGGATTTCATGCTATCTTGGCACATTTAACTCACTAAGGCATGCATGGACTAGCCTACAATTTTGTGTTTTCTATTCAATTTACTATAGTGGCCCTTATGCTTCACCTAAGATCTTTATCAAACCTATGGGGAATGTCTTCAATTATTCAACTATTTCTACACCCAAAAGTCATGAATACATCACATAGAAAAAAAAACTTCAAGAGGGTCGATCACAAAAATCATATGAATTCCACATAGTAAGGTCAAAGCTCATAAATTTTGTAGGCAAACATAAATCAAAACTCAACAACACATTAAACATCCATTTTAACTCATACAAATCATTAACAACTCTTAAACGTAAAAATCTTTTAGTTTTAAAAAGGGTTCTTGAGCTTCTTGGATGAAAGGGACCTAAGAATCAACATCTACATACCATAACCTTTGAAATTGTATGAACTTTAGTGCTTGAAACTTTATCCACACTTGAAATAAGTAAATTCTTGAAGCCCACACTATGAGAAACTTGATTCTTGAAGAAATCTTGAACATTTATGGATGAATTTTTGGAGGATTAAGGTTCTTGAATCGAAACACTAGATATTCTCTGTTTAGAGAATTGGAAGAGAAATGGAGAAATTAGGGTTTGAATGAGGGTTCCTCATATTTATAGAGGCTCAAAATAGGTGGTAAATGACCAAAATATCCTTGCAAAAATGACCTTAAATTTCTAAAAAACTATACTTGACGCCATCCATGACAGGCTGTCACGAATGGTCATCACGGAAGGGGTCCTAATTCTTGATTTTCTGACTAGGGCTGACGACGTCATCTAATATGTCGTAAAAATAGAACAACATCATCAAAAAGGTTGTCAGAAACGTGATAGCCCATCGGAAACCTCGTCACTATTCTCCAGCTTGACATGTTGGAGTAAAATGGGCATAACTCTTTACTCCTATATTGGATTTAGGCCAAATTGGTATCGTTGGAAAGATAATTCAAAGATATTTTAGTTGATATATAGGACATTTGAATGATAGGAAAGTTGTCAACTTGTCCATATGATAGGGGACCTCTATGATCTTAATTTTTGCTCAAATAGATTCCCATATGATTCAAATTATTTCATACTTGAGAGGATATTTTAAAAATATTTTGACTTGGAGTTTTGCTTTACCAAATACACTCTAAGGATTAGACTGGAAGAGAATTCTGCTGGGCATTACATTCCAGTTCACTCAGTAGTACGAATTATGTTCTGCGAACACATGAGTTCCAAACTCATGTTAGACAGCTCGTGGATTCTGCACTCATTCCTTACAGTGTGTTCAATCCCAGTTACCGTCTGAAGCATAGTCTCAGTTACAGTCTTAGTTATAGTGTCAGTCTCAGTCTAGTAATAAGATAAAAAACTCAGTTCAGTTTTAGGTTTACTCAACCATAGCATAAAGTTATCAGTTATTCAGTTATTAGTATTTTTGTACTTCAACTTACATTATTTTTCAGAACCATCTTTTATGCTTGTTTTTGCATTCTCAGATAATATAGTTCTCATAAATTCTTGCTCAATTATGTCATGTTACTCAGTCAGTCCCTTCCTGATATGCATAATACTCTACAGTTTTAGTCCAGTTATGCAGACTAAGTATAGTCTATCTTGCAGATCCAGTATTCAGCTATCAGTCATTAAGTTAATCAGATAAGTTAGTATGCTTATGCATTCGTGGATTGCGCCTATGTGATTTTTTTTCAATAGTCCCAAGTGAAGTGTCATACTAAGGTGGATAGTATAGCTGAGTGAGTATTCAAGGGATATGTCTATGCTTGAAAATTTTTAGTTCCCATGCATAAATCCTAGTCACTCTATCTTAGATAGTTATTCGTAGGCCTCACCTTATATTTAAGAGTTCTAGCCACGTTGTGATGTCTTATTCAGACAATGCCAAGACTCCTTGCTCCCTAAAGCCACTAGAACTCTATAGAAAGAGTGTCAAAGAAAAACTCCAGTCAAATAAATTTTTTCAGCATAAGTTAGTTTGCAAAATTAACAATCAGTTTAGTAGTTAGTCGGACAAATTTGTGTGATGTGGTTTTCCTCAGTATCTCATCCAAGTTAGTATTATTCGGGGGACATAATTTCCCAAGGGGGAGATGCACTATAACCTCAAGCTTTCATGACCTAAACCTCCCAGTTCTATTCATGTAACGAATCAAGTATGGAGTAGTGAGTGCTCATAAGTTGACCCTCAAGTTCAAATCTCAGCCGTAAGCTATGTGTTCAAGGGGGCTCAGTTTAGTTCATAATATTCAATTTATGTATCATGTTCTAGTCTCATTAATATGCTTATGTTGTCGTTTAGGGTTACTCTAAAAATGATCTTGGATTCATTAGTATATTTCAGTTTAAGTAATAACTTTTCCTTGAGCTTATTTAGGTTCATGCTCATATTTTCCATTGCAAACTTGGTATTAGTTACCATTGTATATTCAATCATAGGTTCATGAGTCAGTTCAGTTATGTATTCATGTTCCAGTTGTGCATGTCTTGTGTCTAAGTTCAGTCTACCAGTATTCTTAACTTAGTCAGTCTTATTCGAGGATAAATGTTCCTAAGGAGGAGATATTGTAAGACCCCGCAAAAATTCTTAGCTTAATTCAGTCCTTTAAGCTTATTAAGAGGGGGTCGAAGACATAAACAATTCTGGCTAAGCATTTAGACTTGGTGTTATTTTATCCTTCAAAATTTGAAAATCTTATTTCATGACCTTTAAATGCTTTAAATGTTGATATTTGAGTTGATTCATGATCAGGAAGGTTAGTAGAGGTTCCCAGACAAGTTTTGGATTTTTTGGACCTTTTTTAGACCATGTTTGAGTGCACAAAAGAGTGGGTCGAAGCTATCTTGATGCATCGCGTTGACCATCGCATCGCTAAGATAGTTTTCCTCAGATTCAGTACAAATTCTAGTGAACCAATGCGGCACATTGGATATTGGGTCGATGTCAATGACAGGTGCATTGGCCTGCGTATCGGTAAGTGAAAATTTTAGTGAACCAATGCAGCACATTAGATATTGGGTCAATATTAATGACACGGTGTATTGTCCTGCGTGTCGGTAACATAGTTTATAGACATTAAAAGGATGCGTCCTCAGGGTTAATTATGTATTTTTTCCATGCCCTTAAGCCCCCAAAACACAAAATTAAACCCTTTGGAGAGCAATTATATTCATTCTTTAGTAAAGTTTCCCAAGAACAAGAATCCTCGGTGTTTAAATTTCAAATCAAGAACTCATGAAGTCACCATTAACTTTCAAAAATTCATCAACTAAAGTATGTATAGTGTTCATTCAAGGTTCTCTTCCACCCCTGTTGTCCAAGAAACTATTTTTAAATTTCAAGTTAATCGATTTCATGAATTCCTTGTTGGGTTTGATTATGTTCATGTTTATAATGATTAATTGAGATTCTAATCCACGTTTTATGATATGTTTTATGTGAGGTTAATTGATATGTTTGTAATATCATGAGGATCTAAGTAAAACCCTTGAAATTGTCAATAGGGATTTGAATTATGATGTCCACTTGTTGTTTAGTGTTATGTGCATATGCTTGCTCACCAAGTTCTGGATGAATTGTTCATATGAACTAATAAGGGAAAGAAATCATGCCATGCAAGCTTATTTGCAAGTTATACCATGCAAGGGTTGATAAGTTGTCTCTATAGATGCATTATGAATTCAATGTGTATGCTTACGCTAGGCAAGATCATGTGATGCTTCATTATTATGATATCGAGTCCTGGGGGTATTTAATTCTCGACCGTTTAGTTGTTTACTTATAGCCATTCTCAGTTATGAAGTAATCTCTATTGTGGCTCGATCAGTAGAACTCAGCTAGTTACAAAAACTAAGGAAATCTCAGTAGTGTTCATAATTCAGTCACAATACTCATTATAGACCTCAGTAGCACTCTGTTTTCAGTCAGTTAAGAAAATTCTGTAGTATTCCTCCATTCCATGATACTCAGTAAAGTATGTTCAGTTCAATCAAATAGTAATATCAATAATAATTCAACCTAGTATAGTACAAACTATAAACCAGTTCAGTGTCCGTTCAGTTTGTAGTAGGATACAGCACCGAGCGAACCCAAGGATTGGGGCATTTCTGTCAATAGATATAACACCCCATATATTTCTAAGCTAGGAAGTGAACCAATTTTCCAACGTATGATACCTCCTATCCTGTGATTTGCATTTTAGTACATGACTAACAATGAGTATCCTAACGATAAGATAGCTTATGATTTGTTAAGCATGCTCATATAAGTCACTTAAGTAATGCAAGTTAATAGATTTTGAATCTATCAAGTTTTAGTATGTGATTCCACAAGAGTAACCTTTGAATGAGGATAACTAGGATGATCTATGATATCTTGGCAGATTTAGACCCTTCAAATTGTAGAGAATCAAATTAGCTTTCCAGCGATACCAATTTTACCAAAATCCAACACCCAAGCATGAAGTTATGGCCTTGCAAAGAGAAGTGTGACGCCTAACAATCGCACATGACTACTAGACCAAGTGTGCAATGGAATTTGCGGCACACAACCTAAGTTGTGTGATAGGATGTGTGACGCACACCTCGGCTTGTGCGATAGGATGTGCGGCGCACGTCTTAGCATGTGTGATGAGGTGTGCGATGCACACTTATGATTTCAGCCACAAAAACACTTAGTTTTTGAGTTATTTTGAGGGTAATTAAGTCTTTTAACACTCCTTACACATCCCTAAATTTAACCTTATGAAATTTATAGATTCTAAACACATTACAACCCTATTAACCTCTCAAAGTTCATTATCCAAGAGCATAATAGGAGAAAAATAACTAGGGTTGTACAGTCAAGCTTGGAGATCCAAATTCAAGAAAATTCCTCCGTCAGTCGTCAAGAATCTTCCTTCTAAGGTATCCGTAGTGTTCATCTATGGATCTAATCCATTTATAGAGCTCAAGAACCATGTTTCAAATACTATTTTGTAACTTTTTGTGGTGATATAAGCATGTACATGTTGATGATTATTTTTTAAGTTTCAAGATGATATCTAGAGGTGTTTTCATGAAATATATATGCTTGTTAGTTGAAAACTATGAACTTTAGGTGGTGTAAAATGGTACAAGTTATGAAACACACCTATGCCTTAAAGAATGCATGCTAGGTGTTCGATAAAATACATAGGATACTAGAAATTCATGTTTATATGATTCCATGATGTCTAAATGACAATCCCATGTTAGCTATATACTATAATATGAATTCCATGCTTTTAATGTGTTGCTATTATAGTGGTAGGAAGCATGTATGATAATGAAGATATAGAATATGCACATGAAATATAACTATGTACTCCCTACCATGCTTAATATGTTGAGGAACTACATTATGTATAATATCCCATATTTATGATAATATGAGTTATGGACTCCAAACTTATGATCAAGTCAATCATGTTCTGTCAGTTTCCTTCCATTGAGTCCTAGGTGTATTCGTACCCAAAAAACTATAGTTGTGTGCCTAGAGCCATTTCATGTTTCACGATGTACAAAATGAAGACATGATTATGTAGAATTCAGTCAGTCATGTGACTCAGAAAACCTCATAGTCTCAGTCAGTTATTAGATATCAGTTGTATTTTTTTAGTCAATGGATTTCAGTAAGTTCCACTCACGTACAGTCAGTTAAATTATGTTCAATCTATTCAGATGGGAGTAGGAGGTAGCACCGAGTGAACCCAAGGATAGGAACTCACCTATATATGAGGGTGTGATTCTAAGCAGTAATCCTTGCATTCAAGAACTATGTAGCCAGCATAGGTTGAGCATCGCATCATTTTATATGTGGGTAGATAAGGTGGCTTAACCTGTTATATGAGGGTTCCCACCATTCTCACTAGATTTACCTGTTATATGAGGGTTGCTTACATGTTGTCCTTACCCGTGGTGCGGTATTGACACCCTTCCAATTAGGGAAGAGATTGTACCCCATCTTAGCCATAATAGAACCCATGGGGCATGTCGGTTAGACAACTACCTCCCACAGTTTCAGACTCAGTCTCTGTAAAAGAACTACAGTTTCAGCCATGTCAGTTATTAGTAAACCATGCATTAGCGTATAGATCTAGCTATCATGTACTCATGATCTCAGTTACTATGTATGTATGTTTACACTCTCACGTTCATATCAGTCAGTCAGTTAGTACTGTTCATGTATGTAAACCCTTTTGCAATAGCCTAGCTCACTCGTATACTCAGTACTCTAGTTGTACTGATGCATTTGCGGTATGGTTCTTTCTTTCACGTTACACCATAAGTTTTGAGATACGAGCTCCAGATCAGCAGTAGTGTCCAACTGCAGAGTTTCAGTGAGTCCTCATCCCTTTGAGGGAGATATTATTTTATTTGATTTCTAATTTCAGCTCAGATTTGCTAGACGAAGTTAGTTGGAGACATGTTTCTTCAACTCCTTATTCAGACACTACTCAGAGGATTTCAGATTAAATATTCATATTTAGTTTAGATTTGATTCAGTTTTCAGTTTTTTTAGGTATCTTTCACCGATATGGATATTATGTTTTGACAGATTTTTATTCAGTTAAACCTTATGGCCTACATGCTCGTGTTTTCCATACTATTACATTATATATTATAGTGTATAGGTAGAGATATAAGTCATGGGTTATCTTATGGTCCCTCAGAGTCATAAGCACCGTGTAGCATTTTATTTCAATTAATAAGGGCGTGACAAACTTGGTATCATATCCTAAAGTTCAATAGAGTCCTAGGAATTCTGAAAGTCGCATCTAGTTGAATCTTGTACATACGTGTGTTGCACTCCACCTTTATGTACAAGAGGCTAAAAGATATTTTAGTAATAGTTTCCCTTTTTTCAGTATTCATGTTGAGCTAGTGAGCATAGTATGAAGTTAAACTCTCAGTCTAATCCGTTCTTCTCTTACTTCAGAATATGGCCCTAAAAAGAAGAAACTAGCCAGCTCCTCAGCCCGAAGATCCTTTGGGAGTGCATGTTTCTCATGTGGAGTTTAGGGCCATATTCACCACACTTGCTCAGTCTATGGCTGCTCTGAATGAATGGCCACCAGTTAATCCGACCAATCTGATGGCTAATTTCGCAGCCGCTAGGATTCAGAACTTCACCTGAATGAAGCCTCCATTATTTTTGGGTCTTAAGTCTGATGAAAACCCTCAGGAGTTCATTGAACAAGTACATAAGGTCATTGATATTATGGGAGTTACTTCTAGTTAGAGTGCCGAGTTAGTCATATACCAATTATAGGATGTTTCTCACACTTGGTACAAATAGTGGAAGTCCGAGAGGGTAGATGATGCAGGTCCTATTGTTTGAGAGGAATTTGTCTCGACTTTCTTTGATAGATTCTTTCCCTAAGAGCTGAGGAAAGCCAAAGTTCTTGAGTTCATCAACCTTAGACAGGGAAATATGATGGTTAGAGAGTATTCTTTAAGATTTACTCAGCTAGCCAGATATGCCCCTCATGCGGTTGCAGATAATAGGGCTAAGATGAGTAAGTCCGTGTCAGGGGTAAATGATAGCGTGGTAAATGAGTATAGGTCTGTGATGCTGAATAGTGATATGACATTAGCCAGGCTCATGATCTATGCCCAGCAGATAGAGGAGCATAAGGCTAGAACTAGGCAGAGGCAGAACAAAAAAACAAGATCAGGCAGTTTCAGCTTTGCTCAGCCCAAATCCGAAAGAGCAAACCATTCGTAGTTTTTTCCCAACTCAGCAGCTCCAGCTTTTTTTTCCGCTAGTGACCCAGTGCTGAAATTTAGAGACAGCAACAGAGATAGAGCACCAGGCTCTAAATCTTAGGGCAGTGTTAGTAGTGTCCGTACTTATCCTTAGTGTCAGACTTGCATTAAGAACCATATGGGTATGTGTAGAGCAGGTCAAGGCATTTGTTTCAATGGTGTCAAGCCAGGCCACAGAGTTAGGGACTGTCCTCAGCCAGGTCCTCAGGTCAGGAGAATCGTTCCACAGCTCAGTCTGGGCGCCCGAACCAGTAGGGTGCCACTTCCAGTTCTACTATTTGGCATTGCCCAAATAGACTCTATACTCTTTAGACCCAATAGGATCAGGAAAATTCTCTTGATTTCGTTACTGGTACATTACAAATTTTCTATGTTCATGTTTATGCTTTGCTAGATCCAGGTGCATCCTTGTTTTTTGTCAATCCATACATAGCAGGCGATTTTAGAATCAGTGCTGAAATTTTAGCAGAGCCCTTTTAAGTCTCTACCCCAGTGGGTAAAATTATCATAGCTCGGCAGGTATACAAGAATTGCCTGGTCATGATATTTTAGAAATCCACGTCAGCAGATATATTTGAATTAGAGATGACTGATTTTGATGTTATTCTCGGCATGGATTGGATTCATTCCTTCTATGACACAGTCAACTACAGAACCCACATAGTTCAATTTCAGTTCCCAAATGAACCCATCCTAGAGTGGAAGGGTAGTACTTCGGGCAAGGAGAATGATTTTTAAGGGGTGTGTGTATCATCTCGTACATGTTAAAGATTTTAGTTCCGAATCTCTTAGCCTTGAATAAGTTCCAGTTGTTAGTGAATATTCAAATGTCTTTCCCGAAGATCTTCGAGGCATTCCTCCCAAAAGGGAAATAGACTTCTACATAGACCTTCTCTCAGATACTCGGCCTATCTCTATTCCGCCATATAGAATGGCACCTGCAGAACTCAAGGAACTGAAAGATCAGTTGAAGGATCTATTAGATAAGGGATTCATCAGGCCTAGTGTGTCCCCATGGGGTGCACCAATTTTATTCGTGTGCTAAAAAGACGGTTCTCTCAGGATGTGTATAAATTACCATAATCTTAACAAAGTCACGGTTAAGAAAAGGTATCCGCTTTCTAGAATAGATGACTTGTTTGACCAACTCAAGGGTGACAGTTATTTCTCAAAGATAGACCTCAGATCAGGCTATCATCAGCTCATTGATAGAGAACGTGACATCTCGAAGACGGCTTTCCACATTCGGTAAGGCCACTTTGAATTTCTAGTCATGTCCTTCGGTCATACAAATGACCCTACAGCTTTCATGGACTTGATGAACCATGTGCTCATGCAGTACTTGGACATATTCATCATAGTCTTTATAAATGATATTCTTGTGTATTCTCGCACCGAGCGTGATCATTAAAAGTATCTCAGGATTGTTCTTCAGACTCTCATGGATCATCAGTTATTCGCCAAGTTTTGTAAGTGTGAATTTTTCCTAAGATCAGTAGCATTCCTTGGCCATATTGTTTCTGGTGATGGCATTATAGTAGATCCTCAGAAGACCGAAGTGGTAAGAAACTGTCCTCGCCCCGTATCACCATCAGATATTAGGAGTTTCATGGGTTTGGCTATCTATTACAGATGGTTTGTCGAGGGATTTTCTTCTATTCCATCCCCATGTCCAGATTGAATCAGAAGAAGGTCAATTTTTAGTGGTCAGATTCATGCGAGAATAGTTTTCAGGAATTAAAGACTCAACTCACTTTAGCTCCAATTTTAGCTCTTCCAGATGGTTCAGATGGGTTTGTAGTATATTGTGATGCATCCATAGTGGTTTTAGGTTGTGTTCTTATGAAGCATGGTAAGGTCATAGCCTACACCTCTAGACAGTTAAAGCTTCATGAGAAGAATTATTCTACTCATGATCTTGAGTTAATAGTCGTAGTATTTGCCTTAATGATTTGGAGTAATTATTTATACGGAGTTCATGTAGATATCTTCACAGACCATAAGAGTCTCTAGTATGTATTTTCTCAGAAAGATCTTAATCTTCGTCAGAGAAGGTGGTTAGATCTCTTTAAGGATTATGACATAAGTATCCTTTATCACCTAGGCAATGCTAGTGTTATGGTCGATGCTCTCAGTAGACTCTGTATGGGTAGTGTTTCTCACATTGAGGATAGAAACAAAAAGATAGCCCAGGAAATCCATCATCCTGCCAGACTAGGCGTTAGCTTAGTCGACTCTTTAGAAGGTGGTGTATGTGTTCAGAGTAGTTCAGAGTCATCTCTAGTATTCAATGTGAAAGAGAAGCAAGATAGGGACCCTAGCCTTGTTGATCTAAAAAAGTCAGTTCAGGATCAGAAGGAAGAGGTTTTCTCCCAAGGAGGAGATGATGTTTTTTGTTTTCAGGGTCGTCTATGTGTTCCAGGTGTAAATGACTTGTGGCAGCAAATTCTTGAAGAAACGCATGGTGAATGATACTCTATTCATCTAGTAGAAAGTAAGATGTACCACGACTTACGGGAGATCTATTGGTGGAGTGGGATGATGAGAGATGTTATAGAGTTTATGGCTAAGTGCTCTACATTTCAGCAGGTTAAGATAGAGCATCAGAAACCTTGTGGTTCCATGCAGGAGTTCACCATTCCTACATGGAAGTGGGATGAATGGAACATTGATTTCGTGATGGGTTTGCCTAGAACTCATCATCAGCATGATTCAGTTTGGATCATTATAGACAGAATGACCAAATCAGCCTATTTCCTTCCAGTTCGTACTTCTTATTCAGCCGAGGACTACACCAAACTCTATATCAGGGAGTTGGTCAGATTACACGGTGTTCTATTATCTATCATCTCAGGCAGAGATACCTAGTTGACCTCTCACTTATGGAAATCATTCTAAAAGGGTTTGGGTACCCAAGTCCATCTCAGTACAGCGTTTCATCCTTAGACAGATGGTCAAGTAGAGTGGACCATTCAGACTCTTGAAGATATGCTAAGGGCGTCTGCAATTGATTTCAAAGAAACTTGGGATGGCCATTTGCCCTTGATTGAGTTTGCATACAAGAATAGCTATCATTCCAATATTTAGATGGCTCCATTCAAAGCTCTCTATGGTAGGAGGTGTAGATCTCCAATTGGTTGGTTCAAAGTTAGTGAGGCCTCAATCATAGGTCCTGACTTATTTTTCGATGCCTTAGAGAAAGTTCAGTTGATCAGAGAAAGAGTCTGAGTTTCTCAGCGCCAACAGAAGTCGTATGCAGATGTTCTTAGGAGGATCTCAAGTTTAACGTCAATGACTATGTCTATCTTAAGATCTCTCCCATGAAGAGAGTGAAGAGTTTCAGCAAGAAAGGAAAACTCAGTCCCTACTATGTCAGTCCATTCAAGATTCTCAGTCGCTTCGGCAAGGTAGCTTATGAGCTCAAATTGTATTCAGATGTTGCCTCCGTTCATCCAATCTTCCATGTCTCTTTGCTCAAGAAGTGCATAGGTGACCCAACAGTTGTAGTCCCTATTCCAAGGATTGACATTCAGAACAACCTCTCTTACGAAGAGATTCCAGTCGAAATCTTAGAATACCAGACTCGTAGATTAAGGAACAAAGAAGTCCCTCTATTTAAAATTCTTTGGCAAAATCAGTCTCATGAGGGAGCTACTTGGGAAGCAGAAGCACATATGTGTACTAAGTATCCTCAGCTCTTCTCTGCCAATTAAGATGCAGCTCAAGGTAATAGTCATCCTTAAGATTATGAAGCTCACATTTAGTATTCAGTTTCATGCTCATGATCCCATTATAAACTTGGTACCTATTACCTACCATTGTATACTTAGTCATGCATTTATGTATTAGTCTAGTATTTAATCATGCCTCAAATATGAATTCTCATTGCGAGAACCTCAGTCATGCATTCATGAATCAGTTACACTTGCATTAGATACACATATCCAGTATGATGTAGTCAGTTTATCGGACATGTTAGCCAAGAGATCATGTTTCAGTCATTCATATCCAGTTCATTTTCTACTTATCTATCATCCCCTCTCAGAAAATTCTCATTCGAGGACGAATATTCCCAAGGAGGAGATATTATAATACCCCGTATGTTTCTAAGATAGGAAGTGAACCAGTTTTCCCACATATGAAACCTCCTATGCTACGATTCACATTTTACTACATGACTTACAATGAGTATCCTATCAATAAGTTAGCTTACAATGCGGTAAGCATGCTCATATGAGTCACTTAGAGTAATGCAAGTTAATAGCTTTTGAAGTCATCAAGTTTTAGTGTGTGATTTCGCAAGAGTAACCTTTGAACGAGGATAACTTGATTGATATGTCATATTTTGTCATATTTAGACCCACCAAATAATATAAAATCAAATTATCTTTCCAACAATACAAATTTTACCAAAATCTGACTCCCGAGCATGAAGTTATGGCCTTCCAAAAAGAAGTGCGACGCCTAACAATCGCACATAGCTACTGGACCAAGTGTGCAATGGTATGTGCGGCACACAACCTTAGTTGTGCGATAGCATGTGCAACACACACCTCAGCTTGTGTGATAGGATGTATGGCGCACATCTTAGCATGCGCGATAAGGTATGCGACGCACACTTATGATTTCAGTGGCGAAAACACTTAGTTTTTGAGTTATTTTGAGGATAATTAAGTCTTTTAACACTCCTTACATGTCCCTAAACTTTACCTTATGAAATTTATAGCTTCTAAACACATTACAACCCTATTAACATCTCAAAGTTCATTATTGAAGAGCACAATAGGAGAAAAACAACTAGGGTTTTATAATCAATCTTGAAGATCCAATTTCAAGGAAATTCCTCCATTAATCATCAAGAATCTTCCTCTAAGGTATGCATAGTGTACATCTATGGATCCAATCCGTTCATAGAGCTCAAGAACCATGTTTTTAATACTATTTTGTGAACTTTTTGTAGTGATATGAGCATGCACATGTTGATTATTGTTGTTTAAGTTTCAAGATGATAGATAGAGGTGTTTTCATGGAATATATGTGCTTGTTAGTTGAAAACTATGAACTTTACGTGGTGTAAAATGGTACAAGTTATGAAACACACCTATACCTTAAAGAATGCATTCAAGGTGTTCGATAAAATGCTTAGGATGCTAAAAATTCATGTTTATATGGTTCCATGATGTCTAAATGACAAGTCCATGTTAGATATATACTTTAATATGTATTCTATGCTTTTCATCTGTTGCTATTATTGTGGTATGAAGCATGTATGATAATGGAGATATACAATATACAAATGAAATATAGCTATGCAGTCCATGCCATGCTTAATATATTGAGGAACTACATGATGTATAATATCCCCTATTTATGATAATGTGAATTGTGGACTCAAATCTTATGATCAAGTCAGTCATGTTGTGTTACTTTCCTTCCATCGAGTCTTGGGGGTATTCATACCTGAAAAACTATAGTTGTATTCCTAGAGCCATGTCATGTTTCACAATATACAAAATCAAGCCATTATTCAGTAAAATCAATCAGTTATGTGACTTAGGAAATCTCATGGTCTCAGTCAGTTATCAGATATCAATAGTATTCTATCAGTCCACAGAATTCAATATGTTCCCCTCATGTACGGTCTGTTAAATCATGTTCATTCTCTTCAGATGGGAGTAGGAGTTAGCACCGAGTGAACCCAAGGATGGGAACTCATCTTTATATGAGGGTGTGATTCTTAGCAATCATCCTTGCATTCTAGAACTAGGTAGCCAACATAGGTTGAGACATCGTAGCCTATTATATAAGGGTAGATGAGGTGTCTTAACCTGTTATATGAGGGTTACCACCATTCTCACTAGAGTGACCTGTAATATGAGGATTGCTCACATGTTGTCCTTACTAGTGGCGCGGTATTGACACCCTTCCAGTCAGGGCAGATATTGGACCCCAGCTTAGCCATAATTGCACTTATGGGGTATGTCGGTTAAACAACTACCTCCCATAGGTTAAGACTCAGTCTTAGTAAAAGAACTCAGGTAGTTCCATCAGATTAAAGACTGTCACATATAGTTTCCCATGATATCAGAACTACAGTTTCAGTCATGTTAGTTATTAGTAAACCATTTAGTAGTGTACAGATCCATCTATCATGTACTCACGATATCAGTTCATATATTTGTATGTTTACATTCTTACGTTTATATCCGTCAGTCAGTTAGCATTGTTCATGCATGTAAACCCTTTTGCATTAGCCTACCTTACTTGTATAATCAGTACTCTATTTGTACTAATGCATTTGCGCTATGGTTCTTTCATTCATGTTACACCATAGGTTCAAAGACACGAGCTCTAGATCAGCAGTAGCATCCAGCCGTAGAGTTACAGTGAGTCCTCATCAATTCGAGGGCGATATTATTTTATTTCATTTATTATTTCAGCTCAGATTTGCTAGATGGAGTTAGTTGGAGACATGTTCCTTCAACTTATTATTCAGAAAGTACTTAGAGGCTTTTAGATTTAGTATTTAGATTTAGTTCTGATTTGATTCAGTTTTCAGTTTTTTTGGGTATCTTTCAGCCATATGGATATTATGTTTTGGCAGATCTTTATTCAATTGAACCTTATGGCCTACATGTTCATGTTTTCCGTACTATTACGTTATATATTGCAGTATATAGGTACAGATATAAGTAAAAGGTTAGCTTGTGCTCCCTCGGGGTATAAGCACCATGTAAAATTTTGGTTCAGATAATTGGGGCGTTACAATAGAGTGTTTGACCCTTAGTAGCAATGTCTGCATTACACAACTACATAGCTAGTGTAGGTTGAGATATATTCCTGCCAGATACTATGAGGATTGATATATCTCATTTGAGTTTTCCTACCATTGAAGGTTGATGGAAGAGCTTCCTGTCAGAGTGGCTTAACTTACAGCTTGTCTCTACCTATGCCATAGTATTGACTCCTTTCCAAATAGGGTTACAAGTTTAGCCCCAATCAATTCAGATAGGGGCATATCAGTTATATGATTACCTCCCACAGTCTCAGTCTTATAATAAAACTCAGTTCAGTTCTATAAATTCAGGACTATCATATTTAGTCACTCAGCATAGTATGGAAATCAGTATAGTTCCACAAAATCAGGACTGTTAGATACAGTCATTTAGTTATCAAAAATGCAACATTAGTAAAATCAGACATTAGTAGATTAGTATTCAAATTTAGTATTCAGTATTATCACGATCTCAATTACAATATACTTATTCGTGCATGCATTCTTATTCAGTCACAATCATGTTATTCAGTTATTATTGCTCATTCATATGAACCCTTGCATTTTAGCCTACCTCACTAAGCATACCAGTACATACAGAGTACTGACACATGCTTTTCTTTGGCGCTATAATGTCTTATATCAGAGGTTCTGACACATGACCTCTAGAGCACCCTTAGTAGTTTAGATTTTCTGCAATCAGCGTAGTAGTGAGTCCATGGTTATTTTTAGTATTTCAGTATTATTTTCTATTGTTGGAGTTAGTTGGGGACTTGTCCCATCCATTCCATAGTTCAAACAGTGTAGCGGCTTTCAAGAAAAGAGTATTTTCTGGTAGTTGTTCAATTTTTAGTACTGATTTTCAGTTTTTGTATTGTGATACCCTATCTAGTATTATTTATAGTATTGAACCTTATGGACCATTTTTTTCCTACTTTCCCCATATATATATACCGTATTATTATTTAGTTATTGCAGTAGGTACCAGTCATGGGTTAGCGTGTGGTCTTTTGGGATTATGAGCACTGTCAGCATCCGAGGTACAGACTCGGGGCGTTATACTAATCCATCTAGGAAGATATCTAAGACACCTCCTCCACTTAAGGATCATCGTGATAAGATGTTGAATTTGTATATTCTAGAGAAGAAGGAGATCGGCCTAGTTTAGGAAGGTGTAGACACTCTATACATGTATTTTGATTTAATTTAATAGGTTATTGGTTTTCTTAATTTGATGGTCCATACATGGCCACACATAAAGTTCAATGTTCAATAGCATCTGGGGTGTAACATGATACCACTATGGCCCCTAAGATGGATGATCTTTATGGGACCTAATTATTTAATTTTTTAGTGTTAGATCTATTCATCACTGAAAATGAGCATGAATCATTATGTAGGTTCATGAAGATGAAACTCTTATCTTTCCTTTGTTTTGAGATAAAAAAATTCCTTTGATATTATTATAGACTTTCATGAGAGTTTGGACAAGATGGGCATTGTGGATAAATATAGGGTTGAATTTTTGACCTTCAAAGTGCAGGATTATGTTAAGTAGTGGCGGAGGGCATTTGTGGAGTTTCGATTTTCAGTGTTATCTCCATTTACTTGGACTTAGATCTACAATTTATTTCTAGAGATGTATTTCTCCGGTACCTTGCATGATAAGAAGAAGGTGGAATTTCTCGCCCTTGAGAAAGAAAGTATGACTACTACAGCTATGAGGGTAAGATCCATGAGTTTTCTAGGTTTGCCATCCATCTACTTAACATTGAGAAAGAGAAAATTCACTACTTTGTAAGGGGTTTTACTACTAACTTGTATGTCTCAAATACAAATAACTTCTTCAGGTAAAACTTTTAATGAGGTGGAAGATTTTTTTATTAAAGTGGAGGGATTTAGGAAGGATAGGTATGTTAAGATTGTGGAAAAAAAGGCCCGAAATGCAGGCAACTTCAATGGATGTTACTATAAGGGACACAGTTCTCAATCCTATCTTGCATATATGATATAGTCAGCTCTATTAATTAGTATAGGGGTAATGTCAAGGACTACAAAATAGGTGATTAACAGTGGAAATCGAAGGTTCTTTATATTTTTCTCATAAGTGGCATTAATTAGATTGGTATTGTATTACCTATGGCGGGGTTGCACATCTTAAGCGAAACTTCCCTAACGAAAGGGTTTTTGGTTTTCAGGGTCAACAGTAGTGTAGATCCTTAGTTTTGACTGGCAGGAGAGGTTGAGGAAATGACAGTGGTAGGTCAAAAGGTAGGCATGGTGTTTATCTATCACGACCCAAACTTATCGTGAGTTTCACCCTTACTATCACTCTGGTGGGAGGACTATTTAACCTCAAACACCCAATGTAAATGCTTAATAGGTTTTAAAAATGGTAAATAACAATTCTATCAATCAATCAAATATCTTTAATATTTTAATGAAAAAAAATATAATAAAATACTAATTATCTATAATACCCCTATGAACTGAAACGAACCATCTAACAATATCAAGTTAAGGCTACAACCTAAAAAATTAAAATAGTAGACATGTTTATGCTTGGAACAAGTGGACCAGAGCTATAAGTAAGACAACTCAAGGCTACCTATAACTATGAGTAAGATGACTCAAGGCTACTTGGAAAATGTAGCTCACCTTACACAACCCGAACCAGGGCCTATTTGTCTCAGGTATCACAAGTCCAACCCAAACAAGAGATCAACCCCAATACCCCACTGTTAACCACTCTATACCTCATCTCGAATGAATTCTGATCATATAATAAGATAAGGTAATATAATTTACACACATGATAATAAGATTCAGACCTAAGTCAAAATCTACAAACAAATAACCGACCATTTCCAATCCCAATAGCAATACCATGGATGAACTAATACCGACACCGCTTATGCCTATAGCCGGAATCATGAGACATTCGTTCGAGATACTCCTCCAACTATAGAAAAAACTAAATCCAATGAAATAAAAAAAATAAAAAGAAGTCCATAGCAAGAAATGGAGTCTTCGGGAGTATGGTAGTTCACCACTTAAATATGACTCAAAGTTGTCCCCGAATCCAAGTCACTGATCAAGACAAATATTAGTATGGCCGGTTCCTGCATTGGATAAGGATACAGCACCCGAAGATGGTTAGCGGGGTAAACGCTAGCATGTAAATCAGGAATAAAGATAAAATAATACCATAAATTTAAATCAAAATCAAATAACCCATCAAATAACACATATACATATATATTGTTTTGGGATAGGGAACAATGTTTAGCATGCATTTAAATCCTTAACCTGGGTTGTGTAGCTTGGCCGTCCAAAAATCACCCATGGGCTATATGGGTTTAGGTCCCCCTGCTAAAAGGGCCCAGTGTGTGTTAGCAACATGAACGGAGAAAAGAACTTGCGATGACTAGTACATCTCCAAAAAATATAAAGTGTGACATCATGAAAACTGTCACCAAGACCACCCTAACATCGACAAAAATGAGATTCCAGTGTCGGTCCCCATAGGACCCACACCTTCCACAATTTTTCTACTTAATCCCCTTTAAACCCTTATTAAATCATTTACACATTTCCAACAATTTACCAAGGAGTTTTTAATTATTCATTAATATTGGTATCGTTATACAAAAATTTGAGCTTGCAAATCTATTACCGTATTCCATATAAATAATCAAACCAAATTAGTCTCCACCATTTACAATAAAAAACACATTTTTAATTAAAGCATGGCCACCAAGGCCTTTCCAAAACCTTATGAAACCAACCAAACCAATTCAAGTTCCATTTACCGTTCATGTAATCCAAGAGTTCATGGAATAGTTAAAAGTTTGTGAAAAAATCATTCTCAATGACAATTTCACAAATAGGTTGAGGGCATGCCATTATAAAAACAAAAATCATTCAATGTTGGGTTCAACCATGGACTTTCAATTAGATCACCATTCCCATGCACCCTCATATGCAAAATCATATTTAAAAAACAAGGAAAATCATAATTAAACCATGAAAAATAATATTCATCAATGAAACACTAAAACTCCAAACCTTTATTTCGAAACCATAACAATATCATGAAAACCATACATTAAAACTTATGCCTTTATTGAAATAAGTATGAGGGAAGATTCACATGCCTTAGACACCAAGAAGTACGGAGAGATACTACCCTTGAAAACCTTAGTTGATTATCTTGATGAAACCCTAGCCTTTTGTTTGAAAGAGAGTTTGAGGAGATTTTAAGAGTGTTTGTTTGGGAAGTATAGGTTAATGAAGTCCTATAACATGTTTTAAGTCTTTGCCTCAAAGGGAGTTAAAAGGGGAAATGTGTAGAACACTCAAAACTTTAAACTGTAAAAATGTCACAGGTGGTTACGAGTCGACCCCTGGGACTTATGACCCCATCATACTACTCGTACCTTCAAGTTATCACCAAGATAGTAAGTTAAAGTCATCACTCATCACTAGACCATATGACTCTTATGTTAAAGTCGTATCCTAGATAGAACCTAAAGGGATTGGACACTAGACAGCATACGTCTCAACTTTACCATTTGTAACCTATCCTCTCAGCTCTTAGTGAGCCACTCATACTCAGAGCCAAGTCAAATAACTAAGGTATTGATTGGATTATTGGACCAACCTAACGTACCGTCAGCACCACTAATGACTTATACTACAAAGTCTTTAGCCTAACAGAATCCCAACCACCACCTACTGGACACCTCATAACCAGGGTTACCTAACATGTACCCACACCATACGACTCGAACAGTGATTCATTGCTAGGATAGTGAGTTCAAAACTCAAGAAATCTCCAAGAGACATACCTAAGGTATTTCAATTCTCCTCCACTTGGATTATTCATCTCGAATGATGGAATAATGCATTAAAAGGCACGTCTAAACCCCTAATATCTCTACTCTTACCTTTAACAAAGTTAGAAAATAAAGAGGCCAAGTAAATCATTATTTCCTTTAAAAAAGTCATAAAAACAAAGGTGCTATAAAAAATACATACCTTAAGTACAACTTTTCAGAAAAAAATAGGAATGAATACTTGGAATTCTTGTCCTCTTAAGCTTCCGCAATAGCCTGTTAAACCTTGTGGTTCCTCCATAGAACCTTCACTGAAGTTATGTCCTTGGTGTGCAACCGAAGAACCTACCGATCTAAGATTTCAACCTGGACCTCGTCAAAAGACAAAGATTCTGAAATACTTGTATTATTGATAGTTACAATCTGCGATAGATCACCCATACACATCCTTAACATAGATACGTGGAACACCGAATAAATGAATCTTAGACTAGAAGGCAACTCTGACTCATATGCAAAATTAGCAACCCTTCTCAAAACAAAGTATTGACAAACATATCAAGGACAGAGATTTCCCTTATTACCAAACCACATCACTCCCTTCATGAGAGACACATTCAAGAACACCTTATCCATAACCTCAAACTTTAACTTTCTATGCCTCACATCTGCATATGACTTTTGGCAAATTGGGTGTCTTTAAGTCTATCATGAATTAGCTTCGCCTTCTACATGGCTTGGTGAACAAAATTCTGACTAAACGTCTCTACCTCACCAACCACGAAGCACTGAATAAGAGTCCTAACCCTTTACCATACATGGCCTCCAGCCGAGCCATCCCAATACTAGAGTGGTAGCTATTGGTATATGCAAACTCTATAAGAGGAAAATATTTAACCAAACTACCAACATAGTCAATCACACAAACACAGAGCATATCTTCCAAGTGTGAAGTCTTTTCTGCTTGCCTATCCGACTGTGGGTGGAAAGCATTACTAAGATTCAGCTTGGTCTCTAAACCCTTTTGAAATAACCTCCAAAAGTGTGATGAAAATGACATGCCACGATCCAAGATGATAGATCTAGGCACCCCATGCAACTTCACAATTTCATGGAGGTATAACCTTACATAATCCTCTACCAAAAATTTGTCCACACTGGCAAGAAGTGAGAAAAGTTTTTCATCCTATACAGGATGACTCACAACAAAACAAATTTTGAGACTTAGTAAGACCAATAACGGAATCCATATTGATCACCTCACCTTTCTAAATAGGCAACTCATTATTGATACAATCCTCCGGACCTTATGTGCTCAACTTTTAGTTTTTGGTACACCGTACACTTAGCCCCAAAACTAGCCACATCCATCTTCACATTATTCCACTAAAATATTTGCTTAAGGTCATGATACATTTTCATCGAACCGAGATGTATAGCATAACGCGACTCATGCACCATAGCGAAGATTTTCTCGCGCAATCCATCCACATCTATAACACACAATCCCCCTTGGTACCGCAAGGGTCTACCATCATTAACATTTAAGGACACTACTTTCTGCCCACCTATATCACTCGAGATCCTTATCAGGACAAGATCCAACACTTGCTTCTCCTTTATTTCGGCCCCAAGAGATGACTGTGCCACCTTCTGTGTAAACACACAACCATCTTTAGAGTATAATAAGTAAACTTCAAGGTTAGCAAAATGATGAATATCGTTCAGCAAATCCCGTTTACCTTCATCCACATGAGCCAGACTTTCCATTGATAACCTGCTAAAAGCATCAACAACCACATTAACTTTACCTGGATAGTAGTGAAGACTCATATGATAATCCTTGAGTAACTCAAGCTATATCCTTTTCGTAATGTTTAGCTCATTTTAAGTAAACACATATTGTAGGCTCTTATGATAGGAAAATATACCCATATGCACTCCATATAGATAGTGACACCAGATTTTTAACATGAATACGACAACTAACAACTCCAAATCTTGAGTTGGATAATTCTTCTCATGCATCTTTAACAATCTAGAGTTTTAAGATATTATCTTTCCATGCTGTATCAAAATGCACACAAGCCCCACACGGGACACATCACAATAGACTACAAAACCTTCATTGCCTCTAGGCAAGGTAAGAATTGGAGTCGAAGTCAGCTTATACTCTATTTTCTAAAATATCCCCTCACAAGCATAAGATAACATGAACTTCACCTTCTTCTTAGTTAATTAAGTCAATGGGCAGCTATTGAAGAGAAACATTCCACAAACCTTCTATAATAACCGACTAAACCCAAAAAACTCTGACTATCAATTTTATTCATGGGTCTAGGCCATTTCTTAACCAGTGCAACTTTCTGCAAATCCATCAAGATCCCTTCACTAGAAAAGACATGACCTAAAAAAGGTGACAAAGTTCAACCAATATTCACGCTTCAAAAATATAGCATACAACTTCTGATCTTTCAGGGTCTGCAAAACAATGCGGAGGTGATTAGCATAATCCACCATACTCTTAGAGTACGCCATTATATAATCTATTAACAAAATAAGAATAAATGTAGAAACTGATGAAAAACTCTATTTCTCAAGTCTATGAATACTGTCGGAAAATTAATCAACCTAAAAGACATAACCAAGAACACGAAATGCCCATACCGGGTATGGAAAATAGTCTTAGAGATATATTTCTCCCTAACCATTACCTAATGATAGCCTGATTGAAGATCAATCTTAAGGAAGAACTTAGCACTCTGAAGTTGAACAAACAAATTATCTATCCTTGGAAGAGGGTACTTATTCATTACCATTACCTTATTCAATTATCGGTAATCAATGCACATTTAAACGAAACAATCCTGTTATGCACGAATAAAACCAATGCACCCCATAAAGACACACTAGGATGTATGAAACCGTTCTCGAAAAGGATCTTTAATTTCTCCTTAAGCTCATTAACTCAGCGGGAGCTATTTTATATGGGGGAATAGAAATAGGATGAGTGTTCCAAAAAAGATTTATCCCAAAATCAATCTCCCTATCAGGAGGAACACCAGGAAGGTCATCAGGAAAACCTCATGAAATTCATTCACCTCCAGGACAGAATGTAAACTAGGACACTCTAATTAGAGTCTTTAAACTAGATCAGATGGTAAAGACACCCCTTAGAGATCAATCTTAGATCTCTAAGATACGATATGAACCTTTTCTTCGGATATTGGGAACCACCCCTATACCAATAATTAGCTCATCAGGAAATTTAAAGACTACCTTACGCGTTTAATAGTCTTGAGAATCATAGAATGAGTGCAGCAAATCCATCCCTAATATGGCTTCAAAACCCATAATATCTTATTCAAGCAGATCCACCAAGGTGTCCCAACAACACACAGATACCACAAAGCCCCTAAAGAGTCTTTTGGTAACCACAAAAACAACCAGGGTAAAAATGGAAAAAGGGTCTGGAATACACTCAGGACCAAACCAAAATACATAGCCACAAATGGGGTCACATAAAGAAGAGTGGACACCAGATTAAGTAAATAGTACACATCATGGGTAAATGAGTTTCAACATACCAGTAACGACATCATGTGATCGCTTAAACTCCTGATGAGTAGTGAGAGCATAAAACCAATTTTGACTAGTGACAGAGCTTGATAGTGCATCCTTGGGTGCTGGAGCTGATGAAGAGGCAACATTAACCTTTCTTGACCCATAGGCAACCTTACCAACAGGACAAATTTTAATCATATGCCCTAGCTAACCTTGATTGAAGCACTTGTCCAATCTATCATCAGAGTAACCCCGATGCAATTGACCATAAAATCTGTAGGGAGGATATGATTCAGTTTATTAGGCCCTACTAGCCTAAGATTGGGCACCCTAGGCCGTATAATTATTGCTACTCTAAAAATATCTATCACTGGATGGCTTTGGTAAGCATCACTAGCCATCGATTGAGACCCATAATTGCCCAACATCTTCTTAAACCACTTTTTACCATCCCTGCCACTCTTCTGTTGACCACCACCTTGATCATAAAATCTAAACTTCTTATTTTGCATGTCCCAAATTTTTGCTTGATTCTTCTTCTATTTCTCGACTTAATACAAATATACAATCTTGATCATACGGCCCCATAGCCCCAATCATTAAAAAAACATATGACTTTTATATTTTAGTCATATCCCTGATAAAACCCAATCCATCCATAAGACTCAATCTTACCATTCGTAACCCACTTTTACTCAGAGCTAAGTCAAATCAGTAAGTTACTAGTCTGATTAAGGGACTATCCTAAAGACTCATTACTATGACAAATGACTTGTACCACCAAGTCATTACCATAAAAAAATCCTAACCACCACCCATTGGAAACTGCATGACCATTGTCACATGACCCGTACCCATACCATACGACTCATATGGTAAGTCATTAATAGGACAGTGAGTTCGAAACATAGGAAATTTTCAAGGGCTAACACACAGGTTGTTCCATCACCTTTCTATCAGAACGATCATTTTCGAAAGTTTAGTTCTTAAAGAAGTCACTGAAACTGGCTCTACACTCGAAAAACTGAAGAGTACATGTAATAATAGTACAAAGCCACTATATACAGGTAGGGCCATTAGCCAACTTAAAATAATATCTGTGTACTCATAACGAACACTTTATAAACAAGTATAACCATGTAACACTTAGCATTTCCTGCTCCACTTATTCTTTCTAAACAATATCAGATAATTCAGACAGGTAGATAACAATATAGGGAATCTTTCAAGTCAATACCACGACTAACAACTACAAACTCAATCTTTGCCTAAATTACTCATTACAATAATTTTCAACAAATATTTACACTAATTAAATGTGCTAATAGTTCGGACAACTTATGAATTCAAATATAAATAATAATATCAACCTATTTACAAAAGGAACTTAACATATCAATAACATAGTTCAATTTTTCAAGGATCCATCAAACTTTCCAATGTCGTGTACACTTTCTATAGGTCTTATTGTTGCCCACTAGCCATGAACTATAGGGGAAAATATCTTACAATGTACCACATCATAACCAACAACTAGTACCATTATTAATAACCAACATCAAGGTGTCGCCATCCTTATCCCAATAATGGTGTTATCCCTAATGATGTTATACCACCCCTATTACACTTACCAACATTTATACTACTTGAATTCCATTAAATCTATGATGATCAACTTTTATTATACATCTCACAATATCAAAAAATACACAGCAAGTGCAATAACAATGTGAAATAACACAACTATATTTGTACTTCACAGAAGCCTTTTTATACAACTTATTTTAGATGAATAAGCACATATAATATCATTTGACATGTCAATATTTACATGATACATTGAAACCATTATAAAAAGTGGCGGTCAATATGCCACCATAAATAACAGACCCAAAATGGGGCTTTGTCGTAATAGGCATCCCAAGTCCAATAAAGATCAGGGACAACCCCCGTTACCCAACCTAACTTCAAAGCACGTACATTATGTCAGATCAATTCGAGCAGATAACAAGATAGCATTTTTTATAATTCATGACTTTGGGATAGGTCCCTGACCATGACCGACCCAAGCAAGTCCAACCATCTAATACTCAAGCAATGACAAAAACTATATTCCAATATGTATATATATAATCCAAAACAAAATGGAACAATCATAAGTCAAAGAGAGTCCACAGGTGTAATCCCCTATACTAATACCAATGCCAAGGCTGACACTAATACCAACACCACCCATACCAACCTATTATAGTCCAAAAAATTCTCTAACCGAAAGTATTTAATATCTCGTTGGAACATGCCCCGACAATAGTCGAAACCATAGTCTATGAAATGAATAAAGTATGTGAAACATCCATGTCAAAAAATAGAGTCTTTAAGAATATGAAAGCTCACCACTTCAATCAAACACAAGTCGATCCCGAATTAGATCACTGAACAGGATGAGTAAAGAAACTAGTTCCTATATTTTGTAGGGATACAATGCCAAAAGATGGGTTATCAGGTAAAAGCTAGCATTCACTCAGAGTAAAGATAAAATAATAACAACCTTTAAAACCAAGTAAACCACCATATATATTTACAACCATACATATATATATGTATAATCTATGCTATGAAAGGTAATCGAGTATTGCATGCCTTCAAAACACTTAACATGGGTATGTGTGGCTTAACCATCCTAGAATTACCAACGGGCTATATGGGTCTAGTATAGTGCCATGAATGGGCACCAACACGTGTAGCGCATGAATTGGAGATACCATAAGAGTTGGGGATACTAATGTTCCTCTCACTCTCCATGATACATATAATAGTGTAACTTAGGGGATTTTCGTGTACTCCATAAGTATCGTATATGATTGCCATGGCCAATCCTTATGTCGGCAAATACGAGATTCTAGTGTTCGGCTATTTAACTCACACTTTCATGGTTAGCTATCATACCCTACCATTATTGCCCAATTAAAACCATTACCACCCAACCAAACCACTAATACTATTTATTATTAACCAAGTCTACAAGTAGTGGTATTGTCATATGGACTATAACTTACAAGTAATTTGCTTATCTATCCTTTTTAAGAAGAACGGATTCCTATGTACCCATAGATTACATTACTAAGTTTACTTAGGGGATTCCCATTTACCACACAAGTGTTCATTACTATATTCCCTTAGGGAATTCCATTGTATACCGTTAGGGTTTCAATTTAACCATAACCATGATTACCAAGACCTTACTATTTAAACCATTTAAACCCATCAAAACCAATTTAGGGTTCCATTACCAAGTAATACCAAGCAATAGTTTCATAAAAAGTCCAACAATATATATTCTCAAAGGCATTTTATAAAACACATTGGGGGCATATAGATTCAAAAACTAAAACACAGTACCCATTTAACCATTCACATGCAACCACGTGGCAAAATCATAGTCAAATCATGAAAAAGCATAATTAAAATGTAGGAAAATCATAACCAACAATTTATAACAATAAAACCCAACATATATTTTAAAACCCAAATAATTACATCATGAAAACCCTACATTAAATCATGTCTTTAGAAGAACCAATAATGAGAGAGGAGTAACATACCTTAGATTATGAAGAAGATAGAGAGAAACCACCCTTGCAACTCGAAGATGGTTAGCGGGTGAAAGCTAGCATACACTCAGGATAAGGATAAAATAACGCCAACCTTTAGAACTAAGTATACCACCGTGTGGATTCACAACCATACATACACACAAACACACACACAAATATATATAAATATAATCTATGTCGGGAAAGGGAACCATGTTTAGCATGTCTTTAAAAACATTATCCTGGGTATGTGTAGCTTAACCATCGTAGAACCACCCATCAGCTATATGGGTCTAGTGTACCCCCCTGAACGGGGCCCGATACATGTAGAGGTATGAATCAGAGATACTATAGGAGTAGGGGATTCTAGTGTACCCTTCGCTCTCTATGATACATATATACAAGTGTAACTTAGGGGATCCCCCTGTACTTCATAAGTATAATATATGGTTGCCATGATAAATACTTATTTTAGCAAAGATGAGTTTCCAGTATCCGTCCATTGGACTCGCACCTTCATGATTAGCAATCACACCCCACCATTATTGCCCCATTAAAACCATTATTGCCTAACCAAAAAACCAATTCCATTTATTATAATCAAGGCTATAAGTAGAAGTATCGTCATACCTACTATATCTTGCAAGCAATGTCCTTGGCCAACCATTTGAAGAATAGATTCCTATGTACCCGTAGATCTTATTATAAATAAGTTTACTTGGGGGGATTCTCAAGTAACCTACAAGTGGTTAATTATAATTTTTCTTGGGTGATTCCCATGTACCCTGTAAGGCTTACAATGAAACTATAACCATGACCACCAAGACATTACCATTTAACCATTTAAACTCATATAAACCAATTTAGGGTTCCATTACCAAGTTATACAACACAATAGTTTTATTAAAAAGTTCAACGATATAGTAAAAGCATTCTCATAGGCATTTTATCAAACATGCTGGAGGCTTATAGTTTTAAAAACCAAAACCAAGTACCCATATAACCATTCCTATGTAACCACAAGTTCAAACAATAATTAGAGCATGAAATACTGTAATTAAAACATGGGAAAACTATAGCCAACCATTTATTACAAAGAAACCCTAACATATATTTGAAAACCACAAACCATACAATAATTACCCCATAAAACCATACAATAAATTATGCCTTTTGTTGAACTAACAATGTGGGAGGAGTAACATGCCTTAGATTACAAAGATGACAGAGAGAAACTACCCTTATATGCCCCAAAATTGATCTTATTAATGAACCATAACCTTTATTGATCCAAGAGCATTAATAATACTAGGATAAATAAATTCCTAATAATTTTTTAATTAGTGGGGCCTTAAAAGGTTAAGAGGGAACATGTCCAGATTTCCCCTAACTTAAACTGTATAAAATTCCCCTAGAAGAGTATGACCACCCCCAAGTAATACCCTTTGATATGAGTAGTACACTTATTATGTACCCTAGGCCTCCCCTTGGACTGCAACACTTTCAAATATACGACCAGCATAGCCAAACTACCCATATGAAAAGTACCCTTAAACCGTACCTTAGGGAGAATAAAATCATCTAGATTAAACATAGGGCAACATATGATGGGCAACATACAACTAGTTCCCAAAGATACGATTTGTATGACCTAATCATACCTTAGATAGGAACCAACCAGCTCACACCTGTTATCGTAGGACTAAGACCACCCAAACTGTACCACATCATTCGAGAAGTACCCCAAGTCATATGATATCTAGAAGCAAAAAACTTAGAAATTTTATAAGGGTCAAAACCCAGGGTTTTTCAATTATCCACCAATAGGATTATTTGTTCTAAAATAATACACAGGGCAGTGCAAGCACGAGTTACACCCCAACACATCTATTCCGACCTTTAACAAAGTAAGAAGACAAAGATGCGAGAAATAAATCATTTTTTTAATTAAGTTAGAAAACAAAGATGTAATCAAAAAAACATACCTTAAGCACAAATATTTGGAGACCAAAACAAGTACGGATACTTGGACTTTATGTCCTTTTCGCTTCTCAAGTAGATTTTACCACTTTGTGGCTCATCCAAAGTACCTTAATCGAGGCCGCATCCTTTGTCCATAATTGATAAACCTACTGATCTAAGATCATAGCTGGGATCACTTCATAGGACAGATAATTTGAGATATCTAATCCTTCCAAAGGGACAACTGATGAAGGATCACTAAAATTCTTTCTCAATATCGAGACATGAAATATCGAGTGAATAGAGCTCAAACTAGAAGGCAACTCTAATTTATATGCCATATACCAACCCTTCTTAAGATCAAATAAGGACAAATATAGCGAGGACTGAACTTTCTCCCCGTCTAAAACAGCATTACTCCCTTCATGGAAGACACCTTTAGGAATACCCTATCCCTAAACTCGAACTCCCAGTCCCTAAGTCTTATATTCGCATAGTACTTTTGGCCAATTTGAAAAATCTTAAGCCTATAACATATCACTTTAACCTTCTCCATAGAACAATAAACCAAATTTGAGACAAACATATCTGCCTTACTAAGCCCGAACCACCTAATTGGTGATTTATACCTCCTACCATACAATGCCTGAAAAGGGGCCATCCCAATGCTAGAATGACTTCCATTATTGTTAGCAAACTCTACAAATAGTAGATGCTCAACCCAATTATCTCCATAGTCAATTGCACATGCATAAAGGATATCCTCTAATATCTGAATAGTTCTCTCTACTTGCCATTCCATCTGCGGGTGAAAAGTTGTACTTAGGCTTGGTCCTTAACGTTCTCAGAAATAACTGCAAGAAGTGAGATGAAAGCTATGTACCATGATTAGTGATGATGGAAATAGATACCCTATACATCTTAATAATCTCATAAAGATACAACCTTGGATAATCCTCAGCCAAAAATTAGCCTTCACTGGCTAGAAGTGGGCTAACTTTCTCATCATATCCATGATTACCCATAAAAAATCATTTTTTTAGACCGGGGAAGACCTGTAACAAATCCATGTTGATCAACTCTCATTTCTGTTTTGGAAATTTAATTTCTCTATAAAACCCTATGTGCCTCATGTGCTCAACTTTCACTTATTGGTGCACTATATACTTGGCCACAAAATTAGCTAAATCCATTGTCATTCCATTCCACCAATTCATCTCCTTGAGATTATGATACATTTTTATCGAATCGAGATAAACAATATAGTGTGATCCATCCACCGCTACCAATATCCTCTCTCGCAAACCATCAATGTCTCTAACACATAACCTTTCTTTACACCACAAGGTACCATCACTACTAATCTCAAATACCATTACCTTTTACCTACCTATATTCTTCTTGCTTTTTATCAAGATAGGATCTAGCATATGCTTCTCCTTTATCTCTGCATCAAGGGACAATCGAACCACTTATTATACAATCACACCACTATTAATGAAGTCTAAAAAATGAACTCTAAGATTAGCTAAGCGGTGAATATCCTTTACTAACTCTGGCTTCTGCTTATGCACATAAGCTAAACCCTATATGGATAACCTACTAAGAGCATCAGTAACAATGCTAGATTTACCTGGCTGGTAGTGAAGACTCATATCATAGTCTTTGAAAAGCTAAAGCCATTTTCTTTACCTGAGATTAAGCTTTTTCTGAGTGAACTAATACTGTAGACTCTTATGATAAAAAAAGATGTCTATGTGCAGTCTATATAAATAGTTCTACTAAATTTTCAATGCAAACACCAAGGCTAATAGTTTTAAATCATGAGAAGGATAATTCCTCTTATGTACCTTCAACTTCCTACAAGCATAGCCTATCACTTGATAATGCTGCATTAGAACGCAACCAAGTCCAACCCAGAATGCATTACAGTAAACCACAAACCACTCATTACCTTCAGGAAAATTTAAAACTGAAGCCGAAGTTAGCTTATCCTTTAGATTTCGGAAACTACACTCATAAACATCAGACCAAGAGAACTTTACCTTTTTCTTAATCAAATAAGTCAATCGGGCAACTATCATTAAAAAATATTCCACAAACATCCTATAATACCGAGACAAAACCAAGAAGCTTTAAATGTCGATTGGAGTCATAGGTCTAGGACATTTCATAACCACCACAACAATTTCTTGATCTACCATGATCCCCTCACTAGAAGAAATATTACCTTTAAAAGTGACTGTATTAAACAAAAATTAACATTTCGAGAAATTGGCATACAATTGTTGCTTCTTCAAGGTTTACAACTTAACAGAGAGGTAATTGACACGGTCCACCTCACTCTCAAAAATTTCATCAATTAATACAGTAACAAATAGATCAAGAAACTCACAGAATATCATATTCATCAAATACATGAATGTCGCATGGGTAATAGTCAAATTGAATGACGTAACTAAGAAGTCAAAGTTTCCATACTAGGTTTGAAAAGTTGTCTTAGGGATATCCACCTATGTAATCTTAAGTTAATGATACTAGAAAAAAATCTATCTTATAAAAGAATTAGGCACCTTGAAAATGATCAAAGAAATCATTTATTCTTGGAAAAATATACTTGGTCTTAACTATCACCTTATTTAACTGCCTATAGTCAATAGACGTCTGAAGGGAACCATCCTTCTTATGCATGAAAAATATAGGTGTGCCCCAAGAAGACACAGTAGGATAGAAGAAACCCTTATCTAAAAGATTCATAAGGTTCTCCTTGTGTACATTCAACCACTCAGAGCCATTTTATAAGGGGGAATAGAAATTGGAAGAGTGTCTGAAATAAGATCAATCCCAAACTCAATCTCCCTAACCTAAGGAGCACAAGGAAGGTCATAAAGAAAGACCTCAGGAAACTTATTCATAATTGAAAGAAAATTCAAAGAAGGACCATCCGAGTTAGAATATTTAACCCAAAATAGGAGATAGAGACACCCCTTGGAGATTAATCTCTGAGCTCTAAGATCTAATATAAAATTCCCTTTATGAGCTAGGGAACCACCCTCCCACTCAATAACCTATTCACGAGGGAACTTAGAGACAAAATTATCGGTCTGATAGTCTAAGGATAAATAGCACGAGTATAACTATTCCATCCATAGAATAACATCAAAATCCACCATATCCAATTCAAATAAATCCACCAAGGTCTCTTTAATACCAATAGATACTACACCTCCCTATAGACTCTTTTAGCAATAATAGAGTCACCTACCAAGGTTAAAATGGAAAAAGACTCCAAAATAATCTAGCGATCAAAACAAAAGTACTCAACAAAATAGGGTCACATGATAGTGAGTGGACACAGGATTAAGAAAACAATTCACGCCACGAGAATAGAGTTGTAACATACTAGTAATAATATCAGGCAATCCTAGGACTCCTATTAGGTAGCAAGAGAATATAATTGATTCTGGTACATACCGATAGAAGCGGCAGAAACAGATGTTGAAGCAATAACTTTTGGTGTAGGAGTAGATAAAAAGGCAATCGAGACTCTATTAGCTCCCAAAGTAACCTTACCAATCGGATAATTTCTAAGTATATAGATTGGCTGACCATATTTGAAACACTTGTCCCGCCCCTCATCACAAGAACTCCAATGCAACCCACCACAGAACATACAAAGAGGATATAATAAAGCCGACTGGGCCCTAATAGCTGTAGATTAGGAACCCTATGCCCTTTAATTATTGCCACCATACTGACGCCTTTCCCCCGACTATTTTGGGTAGGGAGTACTAGAGATGGAGAAAGAACCAAAACTCCCCTACTTCTTCTTTGGATACTTACTACCATCCCTACTACTAATGTTGTTACCTACCACCCTACTTTGTGAACCTAAACTTCTTTCCCTAGATCGTCCCTATTTATTCTCTTTTTTTCTCCATGTGTTGCATTTGAACAACAAACCTATAAATATCAATGTTTTTGATCATTAATGTCATCTTGCTTTCAAGGATAAACTCATGAGATAGTCTTAAGGAAAACTTTCTCATCCTGGCCTTCATATCAGAAACTATCCCTGAAGCATACTTAGAAATTGGTGAAATTTAAAGGCATACCATTTGTCCGATATCTTTTATTATTTTAGATTAACAAATTCCTCAGCCTTTGCTTCCCTCAACTCTTGAGGAAATAAGTAGTCCACAAAGAATTAGAGAAAGTCTCAAACAAATATAACTCCCTAAAATCACCTTTTTCCTTATTCATTTCCTCATACCATTGGTACACCACATCCTTCAACTGGTAGGAAATAAAATCCACCCCTTTCACATTCATGGAATGCATCACTCTGATAATCATTTCCATCTTATCCAGAAAACCCTGAGGATCCTCGTCCACCTTAACACCAGTATAAGTATGAGGACTCATTCTCATAAATTGGCCAACCCTTATTGCCTTCGAAGATGGAATAACAGGTGCACCATGCTCAGCCTTAGAAGCTACAAATTCAGCAATCATATGAATCGACTAACAAAACTCCATATTAGTCACGTTGGCACGTGGAGGACTAGAATGGACTAGTGGAACTCTAAAACAATTAGGGGTGGGACCCCTAGATCGAGTATGTATCCTATGAGTAGAACGTGTCCATTCTAAATCATCCCTAATTAGGATAGAAGAGTTTTCATGTGTATCAGATCGTCGAGGTCTGATCTAAAATGAGAACAAATAGGTATTGGAGGAGATTCAAGGACTTACACTCCAAGCTTGAAAATAGAACACAAAGAAAGAGAAATATTCCTAAATTCCTTGTAGCCTCTCTGTTATGAGTGTGGCATGCTACATACCTTAAAAAGAGACTTTACTCAAAACAGATTCGTGGATTCCCAAATGACCATAACTCTAAAGATCTAATACCAACTTGACATGACCCGAACTGGGGCTTTGTTGTAATGGGCATCCCAAGTCCGACTAGGATCGAGGACCACCTCCGTTACCCAACCCAACCTCCAAACACATACCATAAGTTGAATGAATTCCAAGAATATAACAATTTAGATTTTTTAATAAATTATGACTTTGGTATAGGTCCCTAACTGTGACCAACCCAAGCAAGTCAAACCATCCAATACATAACCAATGACCAAAACTATAATCCAATATATATATATATATATATATATATATATATATATATATATATATAATCCAAAACAAAATAGATTAATGATAAATCAAATAAAGTCGACCAGTGTCACCCTCTATACCAATATCAATGTCATAGATGACACCAATACCAACACTCCCTATACAAACCCATTTAGTCCCATAAAGACTCTAATAGAAATTAAAGCAATATCCATTCGGCACATGCCCCTGATCAGAGCAAAAACCATATTTTAGGAAATGAAAAAATTATGTGAAAACATCCATGACATAAAATGGAATCTTCCAAAATATGGAAGCTCACCACTTCAATCCAACACAAGATAAGGATAAAATAACTCCAACCTTTAAAACCAAGTAAACCACCATATCGATTCACAATCATGCATATATATATAATCCATGCTGAGAAAAAAAAGTAAGTTTAGCATGCCTTTAAAAACATTAACTTAGGTATGTGTAGCTTAAATGTCCTAGAACCACCTACGGGGTATATGGGTCTAGTGTAACCCCCTGAACGAGCCTCGATGTGTGTAGTTGCATGGACCAAAGATCCCATTGGAGTAAGGGATTCCAGTGTACCCTTTGCTCTCTATGACACATATATACAAGTGTAAGTTAGAGGATTTGCGTGTACCCCATATGTATCATATATGGTCGCCATGTCTAATCCTCATGTCGACAAATATGAGTATCCAGTGTCCGTTGGACTCACACCTTCACGATCAGATACCACACCCTACTATTATTTCCCAAATAAACCATTAACACCGAACTAAACCACAAATTCTATTTATAACTAACCTCGGTTATAATTAATGGTATCTTCATAAAAACTATAGCTTGCAAGCAATGTCCTTAACTATCTTTTTTTAAGAAAAAAGGCTTCTTGTTAACCTATAGATTACATTATTAAGGTTACTAGGGGGATTCCCGTGTACCCCGCAAGTGTTCATTATTATTTTTGCTTGGGGACTCTCTTGTACCATAGAAGGATTTCAAGTAAACCATAAAAATGTCCACCAAGACCTTATAATTAAACCATTTAATCTATTTAAACCTATCCAAACCAATTTTGTGTTCCATTATCAATATCTACCTATCCAAACCAATGCATTCTCTTAAGCATTTGATCATAAATGTTGGAGGCAATTAGTTTCCAAAACAAAAACCAAGTACCAATTTAACCATTCCCATGCAACCATATATCAAAAGAAAAATTAAAGCATGAACAATGATAATTAAAATATGGGAAAACCATAACCAACTATTTATAACCAAAATCCCTAACATATATTTGAAAACCCAAAACCATACGACAATTATACCATGAAATCCATACATTAAATCATGCCTTTAGTTTAACTAACAATGAAGGAGGACTAACATTCCTTAGATTACGAAGAGGATGGAGAGAAAACACCCTTGTAAGCTCACAAATCAACCTCATTGATGAAACCCTAGCCTTCTTTTACCCAAGAGCCTTGACAAAATTTGAAAGAGAGTTTATGGAGTTTTAGATAAGAATATTAGGGTAAATAAAGTTTGAATTTTGTTTTACATCGTGGCCCTTAAGTGGTTAAGAGGGAAAATATGCAGATTACCTCCAACATTAACTGTATAAAAGTCTTGCATGAAGGTTTGACTATCCACCAAAATAGTACCCCTAGGGTACGAGTGGTAACCTTTACTCGTACCCTACGCCTCTCCTTGAACCCCAACACTGTCCAATATAGGACCACCATGGCCAAATCATACTCAACTATACGACAAATACCCTTAAACCATAGGGAAGCATACAATTTGCAACATACTAATAGTACCCTAAGATACAACTAGTATAACCCCACCTTACCTTGGACATACACCAACAAACCTACACTAGTTACCGTACGACCAACACTTGCCAAACCGTACCACATCATATAAAAAGTACCCCAAGTCGTATGATGTCTAGAAGCTAAAAATTGAGAAAATTTTTAAGGGTCAAAACAAAGGGTGTTTTAAAATTTTTGATTGAATTTTAAAATACGATTCAACTATTACCTACCGCAATCAAAGCTTTCACTTTCTCCAATGAACTTGGGCTTTGCCATTACTTGCAATATCAACTTTATTTTGTTCTACAAATAAATAATAACAAATATTCAAAAAATGTCCTACCAATATCAAGGATTTTAACCTCATTCCCAAAACTTCAAAGACAAAACACATGCCTTAATTCTAGAGTTTTCTACTTTTATTCCACCTTAATTCTACAAAGTCCAGGATTATAAGAATGAATTATGAGTATAGAACTATAATCCATCTATGTTTAACCAAAATACATGGGTTTCACCCTAAAGTCTCAAAAGTATACCAAAACTTGAACTGAGATCAAGTCAAATCCTTCCCTTTACTCAAAACATAGTATCTAAGGATCATTCTTCAAAAAATACGTTAAACAGGTTGAATACTTACCTAGATGAAGAACTTTTGTGGAAAATACGTTAAAATCCCTAAAAAAACCTCTCAAACCCGTTATACGAATATGTAATGATAATAACATTTATTGTCTATTGTTTACATTACACTGTACTTGTCTTACTTTGGTAAGAAAATTCTATCTATGGTGGGATTGACTGAGTCTAGATCTTTCTTAGCCTATTCTAGTGGCCTTTCTCTCACTACAGTAGCCTAGGTAGAGATAGAAATTATAAACAACTCAAAATTTTGCCCATTTTAAAACACATTGCTAGGTATTGGCATCCAAAATCAAACTCTTAACATCAATCATGATATTGTGAGTTTTATAAACCCAAATTAACTTTTAAATGATTTTATGGTTTTCTTTAACATTGTAGGTATCATAGAATGGTTTCAAATAATTTAAACACCAATCTATACATTCTTGGACTAATCTTCCTATGTCACACTTGGATTTCATCCAAGATTAGCGTAGATTAAAATTTCAAACTCTTTATATAGGGATAATTTTAGCCTGAATATTGGCATTCTAGATTATATCATAATAATGGAAAGGATCGCTAAAACAGATACAAATTTATCCATTATTCATCCCCAAATTATCAATAATGAAAATAAGGTAAAATAAGTAAAAAAATTATTTGAACCCTCAAACCACTGAGAATCTTTGTCAAGCATATCCTTTTTAGTCTCCAAAATGGCCTTCTCTGTACGATGATGCTTCCACTGGACTTTCAGTAATCAAATTTCCATTGTCATTAACTTACAACCACATAGATCACTAATTGCTATCGACTACTACTTATATCAAAATGTTATTTTCAATAAAAATAGAGTTCTATTTAATGAAATAGTCACAATTCATATGTTATTTCTTAAGTATGAAAACATGAAATATTGAATGGGACTCTTGATAGGCTTGGAGGTAGTGCCAACCTATAAGCTATGAGAACAACATCATTAAGAACCTCAAATAGTCTAATTTACCTAACACTAAGCTTTTTCTTATTAACAAATCACATGACTCCTTTCATGTGAGACACCTTCATCGATACATGCTTACTCTATTTGAAAAATATATCAATTACATTATGGTTTGCATATTCCTTTTGTCTAATTAGTATTACTAATAGTTTGTCTAGAATGAACCTCACTCTTTTTTGAGGTTTCTTCAACAAGTCCTTGCCCAAATACTTCACATCATTAATCTCAAACCAACCTATGGGTGATCAATACCTGCTCAATCAACAGTAGAAATTTATCCTAACGACCTCCAACATTATCCCCACATGCATATAACATATCCTCAAGTTCCAGAATAGTCCTCTCAAACTGCCAATTAGTGTCAGGATGAAATCAATGCTTATATCAAGCTTATTCCCTATCACAACCTAATTTCAAAAGTCATAATGGCACCTACTTTAACAAACCAATAGGTAAGACAAACTATAGCCAATGACAACAAGTAATGGACAAGTTAGCAAAAACTAAGGTACATCTAAAAATTTACATAAGTAACTAGGTTACTAACCATAAAATATATAAATAATAACACAACATAAGATAAATAAGGAAAACAGTAGAATACCCCATGAACTAGTAAGGTTGGAACAAGAGCTTCTACGAAAGGAATAAGAGTACTATAAGTATAAAATATACAATAGTCTCATGTAGAATGACAATCCAAAATAGAAGAAGGCGAGAAAGTCACTTCCTGCTCTAAAATATCTCCCTATCTTCTAACTCTTACCAACACTGGCGTAAATGTCAACGATGATAGTTGGTACTCAGATCTTCATTAGAAAAAGTTGTGAAAGTCTAGTATGAGTACTAAAACAACTAGTACTTAGTAGACGACATTGGTCGACTGAGATAAATCATAATAAGAGTATAATAAGATGCAAGATAATAAACTAATGGTAGAAAAATATCAAACATGGAATAGGCTGCAAATAAAAAATGTAAACAATAGAGTAAATAATACAAAAGAGAATATGACTAATTATTTTCTTAATTAGGCCCCTGTAAGACTAGAAGAGGCAAGAAAGAATAAATAACCTAATCGAGCCCCCATAAACCCAATGGATGTACAAAGCAAGATATACTAACAGTAATACTAAGTAAGATTCTCAAACCTCTAAAAAATAATAGTGGATCCTCTCATACATAAACACCAAACTCAAACCATTCTATAACATATTAAGTAATACCTTAATGTTAGAGTTTAATTGGTAATAGGATTATGATTATTATACTAAAATTAGTTGTAATTTCATAACTGGCAGACTTGAACCATTTTTAATATCATAATTGTTGGACTCAAATTGATCATAGTATTATAATTCTGGAACTTAAATTGAACTTTAAGTAAATCAAGAGTCCTAGACTACTCAAAGTCAAAAAATATCTAAATTCTCCTTGGACTCAAGAATATAAAAAGGATGACAGACGGTCTCCTAATTCTACAAGGAGCTATTTACCATTTTAACCTAAGGTAGATCAAAGGGGCCTACTTCTAACCCAAGAAATCTATTCTAAGGCAATTTCTATAACAAGATAGAATAAGGTTCAAAAATCTCACTAAAAGGTTCTAAATAAGTTTCATCAGTCCAAAGGTGGCAATACAACCCAAGGAACGGGTAATTAAATCAAATCCGCCTGAATACGACTCACTAACCTTCTAAATAATCCTATTTTCCTTACTATATGATCATGTCATAATCCCCAAATCAAGATTAACATAAAATTATACTAATATCATAATAATATCTATCTAATAGAAGTGTAAACCTAGCCTACCTAGATATCGAAGAAGGCCTAATAAGGTCTGCTAAATTAGAGATTTTCCCTTTCGAGATGCCTCCGCATGATGCCATGCTATCAAAATAATGATCTACTCATTAATACAAGAATAATGATATCTATATTGAATATTAATGCTACAGGTCAAAAATCTAGCAAAATCCTATGTGGGGCATACTTGCATATTCACATAATCAAAATCGCCAACAAGTCTCCTTTTTCTCAACAGAATTTACCCTCAAGAATTAGAAAATTCTAAGATTAAAAGACACTCGATTCAACCCATCAAGGAACTAGGGTTTTATAACTTAACCGAAGAATAAAAATAAGGCATGAATGGAAACTTACAAGAATTATGTTACTGAAATGACTTTCCTGATCTCACCAACACCGCACACTCACACAAAGATTAATATCCTGATTTTCAAAGCTCTCTAGGGTTTCAAGGATCTTGTAAATTGGATAATATGGTAGAATATCAGGTGAAAGGTAAAATTTAATATTCCTGTGGTTACCACTTAAGCGGTCAACGAGTGCAGCTAAAATGGCACATGGTTTCTTGAGAGACATTTACAGTTGGCCGACTATTACTTTAGCCGACAACACACCACATAAGTAAAGTTCACTACAGAAGTCAAGCCACCGCTAAAGCGATGAGGTTTTAACCAGCTATTTGACAGCGACAAAGTAAAGATACAAGTATACGTGGTCTACCAAGTAGTATAGTGGCCTTAAAGAAAGCCAAATATCGATCCCATAGAGGCTTGTTCTAATAAATATTATTTTCTTGTTCACTTATCATGGTTAACTTGATGCGATGTAACCAAAAGAGTTTGGAGTTTTGGAAAACTAAACATAAAGTAAAAAAGGTGTAAAATAAAAGACTTAAGACAGTCTATAGAGTAAAGCCAAGGGTTAAACACTTCGAATAACCCTACTACACTATTGAACTTCATTCGTTAGTCGCTTGTCTTAGTTATTGATTCGTAGGGTTTATTGCATGATCATGGTCTCTCAATCTCTAATTGTCTACCTAACTTGAACACTACAACTACATCATTGCACAAGGATGTAATAATCCAATTAAGTACTAATTGAAATTCCTTATTTCATAAAAGAATAAGAACCTTACTTTGTTTATCACCACATCCTATCTTTCGATTCCCCCTCCTGAGATCACAAGGACGACAATGAATATATTCTAAGGTCAATGAATCCTTATAATAATTAAAACAAGGGTAAAAAAATAAACAAATATGATAAGCAAATCAAATGAAATCAATTCAAAATGATAGTATTCATGTTCTTGTCTTTAACCCAAGAAAAGGAACATTTAGCCACTAATCGACATAATCATAATCCAACTAATTGAATACATAATCAAATCTATTAAAAATCAATAGTTTAAAAATAAAAACATTAAATAAAGTGTTTTACAGCTCCTTATAATGCACCAGGATGCCAAAAAATATTAACCAAGTGTGTAGGATCATGTATTTATAGTAAAAGCTAAGCCTAGGTCGTGTAGGAAGAGGGGGCATCGCGGGCTATTGTGTACCACACTAATGGGGGAGTCAAGGGATATATAGCACCACCTTAGTGGAGGCTGCACGGGCTCTAGTGCACTATAATGGCTGGGTAGACATGGGATATTCGCCTCTACTAACTGGAATTGGCCAATTGCTCTAATACTCTTCTAAGTGTTCTGCCGCTTCTCGTCTTGCCTTATGGTGATGTTTTACCTTGGTTTTCAGATTTTATATCATCAAAATATAATACACTTTAAATCATCAAGCCTGCTCAAATAGCAAAGACCACATATTAGAGTTCAACATAACTGAACATTAACAATAGAAACTATAAACTCAATCTAAGCACTAGTCTCGACTACATTACACTTTAATAAATTGTTGATTCTTGGCTCATTTTAATTGAATGTTTCACACTATAAACAAGTTTTTCCACATAATATTTTACTTTTAAACCATAGGGAACTCATTCAAAAAAGTATAATCCAGCCAGACTAACTAGAACAACACCTAGCTTAAGCTAGTAAAACAAGTTTTCTTGTCCAGACTTTAAATGATTCATTTGAACCCAAACTTGTTTGAAAACACACATAAATAACACGAATTATTCACAAAACATGGGTAAATAGGTTGGCATAACAATGTTAAAGTGCATAAGTACACCTAACATCAGCACCCCACACTAAAAGGCTTGTTCGTCCTTGAACAACTATTTATTATAAGCATCATAACTTGAGGAGACTCTACAAGTCTACTAAAACATAGACATTCAAGATAGTACTACAATGACTACACAGATCAAAAGTTTCTACACTAAGCATGTTATATACAGAATTGACAATTAAACAATACTACTCAAACACATCCTCCCCTCAAGAATTGACTCACCAAGTTGGCAAACTCATGCTAATTTCTAAAAAAAAAAGACATCATAAAAATCACCCTCATTCATCAAACATGTTCCGTCAAAATAAAAGAGTTACTCAAACTTACTCATATAAATGAAATTTATAACACAATGGGTACAAAAATTAAGTTATGCTACTCTCACAAGGAATCCACAAGTTACACATAATAAACCATAGTCATGCCCTGAGTGTAGTACTACATTAATATCAAAATGATGAAGCTTAAGATCAAATAGGTCTTTAATGGTTGTAATTTGGCCAAGGGATGGGAAGGAAATATTTTGGACAAGAATAGTGACTATTTTTACTAAGAGATATAATACATCACATTATAAATCCAATAACAATCTCTAACAATAAAACTCAATATACATTAGTTCCAAAGCTTGACCACCTGCAGCTGAATTTAGCAAAATTTTTGTGTTACGGTCAAGTTCTTCTACAAAAGTATGAGCCAATACCTTATTGTGTTGTTGATGATGTGGATAGTCCTAAAGAACATCTTTGAACTACTCCCAATCAAGATTTAACTTTTGTCTAGCTTCTGTTAGAAGAACACATTCTCACTATGAAGTCTCGCAGTCTTACTAGGCGAAAAGAATCAGATGAGGAATTTTTGGGCTATGTCATCCCATGTTGTGATTGAATTTTCTGGCACAACATTCAAACACTTCTTTGCGTCCCGTAATAGTGAAAAAGGGAATAGTGTCAACCTCATATAATCAGTTGACACACTCATTGGGATGAATGTGTCACTGATCTCCAAAAAGTTTCGTAAGTGGACTTGTGGATATTAATGTGAAAGCCCAGTAAATTGTCCATTCCTGATCATAAGTTGCACCATATTCTTCTTGAGCTTAAAATTACCTCTAGCTACTAATTTCTGAAAAGAGGAGGAAAAATTAGTTGAAAGTAGGATAGCTACTTCTCTAAGTGTCATGCGGGCTGCTTATTTTTCAGCCATGAGTGCAGGATTGTCTTGATCTTCTTCAATTTGTGGAATGCAGTGGAGAAATATTATTTCTCTCCTTCATTAATAGAAGTGTTGCATGGATTCTGGGGTTGGCTAGACCAATTCTCGATCCCTTGCAAGCATACTACTTTGAAAACCTAGTTCTTGTAAAATAAAAAATGAAGACCAAGAATAAATCACCAAAGTAATCAAAATAACAAAACTAAAAATAAAATAGTTGTCAAATTACAAATCCCCGGCAACGGCTCCAAAAACTTGACTATGCCCAAGCACACGAAAGTGTGCATGGTCTACCAAGTAATATAGTGGCCTTAATAAAAGCCAAGTACCGATCCCATAGAGACTTTTTCCAAGAACTATCAAATTCTAGTTCACTTATTAAGATTAGCTTGGTTTGAAGTAACCAAAATTTGTTAGGAGATTTGTAAAACCAAACGTAAATTAAACAATGCCTAAAATAAAAGACTTGAAACAATCAATAGAGTAAAAACCAAGGTTAAAGCACTTCAAATAATCCTACAACATTATTGAGCTTCATTCGTTACATTGCTTATCTTGCTTCTTGATTCGTAGGGTTTATTGGTTCATCATGGTCTCCGGACCGCTAATCCTTTACCTAACTTGAAAATTTCAACTACATCGTTGAGTGGGGATGTAATAATCAAATTAAGTGCTTAAATCTATCATCCTACATGTGAAAAAAGCAAGGCTTCTAGGTGCATCCTTTTCCTAAATGCTAATTTGAATTCCTTATTTCATAAAGGAATACAGACCTTACTTTGTTTATCCCAACGTTCTATCTTCCAATTCCCCCTCCCAAGATAACAAGGTGAACAATGAATATATTCTAATGGCCATGAATCCTTAAAATAGTTAACACAATTATAAAAAAAATATTATGATAAGCAAATTAAATGAAATTAATTAAAAATAATAGTAGTCATGTTCTTTGCTATAACCCTGGAAAAGGGGTGTTCAACCAATAATCTAAATAATCTCGATCCAAGAAATTAAATAAATAATCTAACTTATTAAAACACTAAAGTTTAAGAATAAAAACTCAAAATAAAGTGTTTTTCATCCCCTCACAATGCTCCAAGAGTCCTAAAATCTTAACCAAGAATGTAGGATTGTGTAATAGTAAAAAGAAAGACTAGGATATGTAGGAAGACGTGACGTCTTCGGCTATTGTGCACCGAACTAATGGGGTCATCGAGGGATATATTGAAATGATACAATGGTGGCTTTGTAGGCTCTAGTGCATGACAATGGCTGGGCGATGTAGGCTATTCGCCTCCACTCACTGGAATTGGTCATTTTCTCTAATATTCATCTAAGTATTCCACCGTTTCTCCTCTTGACTTGTGGTATTGTTTTGCCTTTTTTTTCAGATTTTATACCATACAAATATAATCTACATGAACTCATAAATCATCCTAAATGATCAAACACCACACATTACAGTTCAACATAACTCAACGTCTACAATAGCAAACTAGAAGCTCAATCTAATCACAAGTCTCGACCCCTTTATGCTTTATTAAATTATTGACTCTTGGCTCATTTTAATTGAATTTTGCATAATATAAATAAGTTTTTCCAAATTATTTTACCAATTCAAAACTTAAGGAACTCATTGAACACACTAGAATCCACCGAAAGTAACTTGAACAACACCTAGCTCAAGCTATAAAAACTAGTTTTCTCATCTAAACTCTAAATGATTAATTTGAACCTAAACTTGTTTGAAAATAGTTCTAAACATTATAACCACATCATTGAACACTTAGATGATTATTTATATCTTCATTAACATAGAGCACATGAATTGTGCACAAAACAAGGTTGAATAGGCTAGATTACAATGCTAAAGTGCATAAATACACCCAACATCACTTGTCCTTTAAAGAGACTCATTTGGATGCTTAAGCAACGAAAGTTCATCTTAAGTGCCTAAACTAACTAAGTACACAGACCAGCTAAAATTTTGTGTTTGCCAAGTTTGCATTGACCCCTCAGGATTTGTCCAGAATCTTATGACCGCAAATAAACTGTGCTACCGTATAAAGGTCCATATTCTAGACTCTACAACACCATCAAAATTACCATCTGGAATAGTTTTAATAAAATATGGACCCAACATTTAAGGGCCACTTTTACCAAAATATATCCAATAACTTAAAATTAGTACGAAAGAGTTGGTATTCAAATCAAAAGGTCCCCACCCAAAAATCAATATTCTTAAGCTAATGAAATTATCATATTTGGTATACAAGGTTGTTGAACTTAAGGTAATACCACATAGCCAATCCTTATTAATGAAGACTTCAAAATAGCGAATTGACTCTAAACAATAAATATACTGCCTAAAAACTGAACTATCAGCTCCAGGAAGTCACTAATTACTTTAGGCAGCTAGTGGAAGCTCCAATTAGCATAAAAGTATGGAAATATAGAAAAAAAGGGTCATTATAATATAAACTAGTAAAAAGGACTTTCATCTATAAAAGTAAGGGTTTAGGATGTACCTAAAGGATAGAACAGGTGGGGATACTTAGACTACAACTCACTCTTAGTATCCTAAGTAACCTCCTCAACTAGGAAGTATCTCCATTGTACCTTAACCATGAAAATCTTGCTTGAGCACAACTACCTAACACCCCAAGCGAATATGAAGACTAGCTCCTAGATGAAAGTCGACCTATCATCCGAATAAATTGAGACCTACCGAAGCTCATATGACTCATCAGGAATATAATGCCTCAAAATAGAAAAATAAAAGAGTAGATGAAAAATGAAAAAGTCTGGGAGAAAGGTCAGCACAAAATCCACCTCTCTAATTACGTGTAAGTATCTTAAAAGGCCTAATATATCTTGATTTGAGATTTGCCTTTCTACCAAAACTCATTACACCCTTCATGGACAATAATCAAAGAAACACCTACTCTATAAATCCAAACATCAAGGTATAAAGTCTATGACCTACTTAAGTTTTCTGCCTACTCTGAGCTACCCTTACCATTTCCTGAAAAACCCAAACACTATCCAACGAATCCCAAAGGAAATCAATAAAATATGGTCCAACCTCGAAACAACCATCAGATAGTCATAGAAGCTTATGCTTGAAACGTGTATATGAGTCCATGTTATAGTATTCATGTGATGGCTTACTTCGTAATCATCCAAGTACATTTGCACTCTTATTTATATATTATTTATGTATTTAGAATTTTCTTTATTTTCATGTGTAGTTGTTATTATATAGATACTATGCTTATAGAATTGTTACGAGATATGGTTTGAGCCATCACTTTAAATTTTTTGTATGTAGGTGGAAGGGTGCTCATAGTATTCTTTACTTTTTTAGTTTACTACTTTACTTAGTTGGCCTATGATACGTACAGAGTCGAAGTGGACTAGATTCAGTCCTAATTTTATGCTCTTTCGATAAAGATCCAGTATTAATGTGACATGTAGTAGTTAATTTGTTTTGTGAGAGCTGATTACAAGTACTAGTGAATACCTCATTCAAAGTCTTTCTCCAACCTTCATATACCTTTATTATATTTATTTGACTTTGCTAAGATATATTTATGTATTTTCATACTCTTTTTTAATATTATTTCTCTTTAAAATGATATTAGAGTTTTTGCTTTGTGGTTGTATGTCATTCGAATTCCGATTTTGTTCTTATTTATTTATTATGGTCTTAATTCTTCATGAAGTCTCATAATGTGTTTTTTATCTATATTTTGCATTCATTAATTGTTTTGGTGTTACACTTACCTACCCAAGGTTGGGATAGGGTAGGTGTCCTGGTGAACTTTAATTTTGGGTCATGAGAATTATATAGTTAGATGTTCTAGTATAATGAAATTCAGTTTCTGGAGTTGATTTAGAGTTGGCTTTTGGTTCCAAATTTTTGCATAAAATATTTTATTAAATATTGGTGTTTCTAATATAAATAACTGTTAGCATCTAAAAATGTATAAATAAGTGGTGTTGGTTACTCGTGTTAAATGGGTCTCCCACTGAAGGGTTAGTGTGAATACCACTTATGATGGATTTAGGTAGTGACAAATTTAGTATCAGAATCCTAGGTTCATTTATCTTATCATACTAAAATGAGTATAGTACAGTCTTATAGAATGGTACAAGGATGTTTGTACTTTTCTTCAAGAGGTTAAAAGACTTTCGGAAATGTCATTTTGTTCTTTCTCTCATTCCTTGACTTGACTAAAGTTTGTATCTTCAGATCCTAATTTTTACTTAACCTCACCATTCTATTATTTTTACAAATAATGAATATAAGAGCAAACATAGTTAGAAGATAGGGTCCTACATTACCTGTTCAAGTGGATAAGCCCTTAATTAGGACTTAAGGATGAGCAAAGTGTATAGAAAAGGAGGTAAAAGGCAGCAACCACATGGGGTGGAGCCTGTGCTACAGTTTATCAAGCCAAAAAAGATCTAATTTACCTATGGATCATCCTGATAAGGTAATGAATTAGGAAATTCTAGAGCAGGAGGATACCACACTAGATCAAAAAGGTGTAGACCCACTACATATGTCTTTTGAGTTAATGTCATAAGTTGTTAGTTTTCTGAGTTGGACTATCGATATTGGGGCCACACCTATAGTGCAATGACACTGTTGTGGCACCTAGAAGAGTATGATTTATGGGACTAAATTGTTTCCTCATTTTTGTTAGATATTTCTATCACTGAGAATGAGCATGAATTATTGTGCAAGTTCACGAAAATTAAACCCTCAACGTTCCCTCCAGAGATTAAAAAGGCCTTTGAGTTTATTGTAGACTGTCATGAGACATTGCTTAAAAAGGGTATTATGGATAAACATAGGGTTGAATTTGTAACCTTCAAAGTGCAGGAAAATGCTAAGAAGTGGTTAACGGAATATGTAGAGTTATAGTTTTCAACAATCTCTATTAACTTACACTCAAATCTATAGTTTATTTATAGAGAATTATTTGCTTTTGCATTTCATGACACGAAGAAGAATGAGTTTCTTGCTCTTGAGAAAGGAGGAATTATTACTATATTTCTGAGATTAGGATCCATGGGTTATTTAGGTTGGCCACCCATCTACTAAACATTCGTAAATAATAGATTCACAACTACTAATTGGTTTGAATACTAACTTGTATGTCTCAATTACATGACTTATTTAAGCAAGACATTTAAAGAAGTTGAAGATTTTGTGAAGAAAGTATAGGCATTTAGGGTGGAGGGGTATGCTAAAATAGTAGGAAAGAAGGCCCAAAATGCTGGCATCTTCAGTGGATCTTACTCTATGGGCCACAGTTCTCCATCCAATCTTGCACGTCAGATACTGTTAGCTTTACCAATTTCTATAGGGGTTAAGTCAAGGACAACTCAAAAGGTGATTCACAATAGAAATCGAACGTGTTTTATTTTCTTCTATTAATTGGATATTATTAGTGTTACTCCCCAAGTCTGTACCCCGGATGCTATACGGTGCTTATAATCCGGAAGGACCACAAGCTAACCTATGCTAGTACATTCTTCATTAGCTAAATAAAAATACTATAATATGCAGCAGATATTAAGCAAAAAAACAAGCCATAAGGTTCAATACTAAAATGAAATTGAATATGGTATAACAATACAAAAACTGAAACATGGATTTGAAAATACACTACTTTGAAAAGCCTCTAAACTGTCTAATATATGAAGTTGATGGGAAAAGTCCCCAACTAACTCCGGCTATTGAAATAAACTAAAATGGTAAAATAATAATCATGTCTTCGAACTTTAAGGACTCACCACTAACTTTGACTATTGAAAATCTGTATCTGCTAGGGATGATCGGGAGCTCGTACATCTCATCCTATGATATAAAACATCATAGCACAAAAGAAGCATTTGCGTCAGTACTTTGAATGTACTGGTATGCTAAGTGAGGTAGGATGAAATCCATAGGGTTATGTACATAAACAATATTGACTGAATGACAGTACATGTATGAATACGTAATTGTAACTGAGATCGTTACAATGATAACGCTCAAACTACACTCTTACATGTGTCTAAGCGATTGTTGTCAATATAAAACCCAATAAGGTTGGGGTTGAATCCCACAGAGAATATGGTGTGAACTCAAGTTGTTTGAGATTTAATTCACTGATAGGTTAACGTTTCCTAAAATGGGGGCTTAAGTTTTACAAATGATTTTTTGTCACTTTAATTTCGATGTTTGTAACCAAGATTTTATGAAATAACCAGAATTATGTTCACTAGGGCTTACCGTACATGATAGATGCTAAGGGTGACTCAAGATTCTTATAGTGGTTATAATAACAAGCTATCTTTATTGATGATATGCTATCTTCTTGGAGCTCTCCCAAGTTTCATGCAATGCTTCAGTCGGGATCTTCCTCAAGTTACTGATTTCGTCCCTCAACCATACCCTTCTAGAGGGTGGAAAAATCCATTCTATGAATGCCTCTTTTAACTGTCTTCAGTTGGTTATAGAATCAGGCTCCAGCTAATTTAACCATATTGTTGCCTCCCCAAATAGAGACAATTTAAAAAATCTCAACTAGATCGTATTCTGGCTCACTCCTAGATTATCAAAATATCTGAAAATGGTGATAAAGTTCACCAAGTGCATGTTTGGATCATCACCAGGAAAGCCTCCAAACAACCCGTTCAAATTCAGGAGTTGAATAATAGTACTTATTATGCTGAATTTTGCACCAGGCGCAAACGGTGGAGGAATGATAGTACCCATTGTCATCAACCTCGTAATGGACATGGTGCTGACCATACCTTCCTCTGACTGGATGGTGTCTGTCAAAATTTTGCTGCACTAGTGCAGCAATTTGCTCAGCTCACATTGGGTTTTGAGGATTCAGCAATTCCTCATCACCCAAGTCTTCATCATTATGGTTTGGGTGACGTACTTGTTGATCCTTGATCAAAACGTTCACTAGAACCCTGACCAAGGCTGCCAGTCTATCAGCCTCCTATTGTTCTGCCATTCTCCAAATCAGCTGAGGTTCCAGATTAATTGGTAATAACGATTCTCTGAAACTTCTTGTTTCTAGCATAAACAACAAGGAACCTACAATAAACAACAACAACAAATAAATGTAAATCTAATAAACCTAACTAACATTCAATTAGCTTACACAACTTGCAGTTTACAACCGTATTCCCTGGCAACGGTGCCACTTTTGATAACGCTCAAAATACACTCTTGAATGGTTGTAAGAGATCATTTTCAATATAAAACCAAACAATATTAGGGTCGAATTCCATAGGGAATATGGTGTGAACTCAAGTTATTTGCCATTTAATTCACTGATAGGTTAACATTTCCTGAAATAGGGGTTTAAGTTTCACAAATGATTGTTTGTCACTTTAATTTTTATGTTTGTAACAAAGATTTTATGAAATAACCAGAATTATGTTCACTAGGGCTTATGGTACATGACAAATACTAAGGGTGACTCAAGATTCTCACGGTTGTTAGGATAACAGGCTATCTTTATCGATGATATGCTCAAATGTCTCTTGACCTATTTAAATATCTAATTTCCTAATCCTCTCAGACTTAGGGAGTTTTTGTTCACTGTCCAGATTTTACCTCAGGTTAACTAACCTTTATACAGCACTGATTATTAAATGAAGTATTTTCAAGTCCCTTATGACAATTTACATCCTACTATATTTGATTTCTTTATCAAGCAAATCAAAGAAGGTGTGTCTACTGTTTGTAACCAACAAACGTTAATTACAAGTTCAAAATTATCAAGAAATCCTAACACTTATAGAATTTGTAGTATTTAGCACCACATTACGACCTAACCCTAGATCCCATAATTCAGGTTAACGGAGTTTAGCCACTCAGGATACAAAGAATAAAACACCTAATTAAATTCATAATTGAGAGGATTAACTTACAAAGATGAATAATGATTAGTGAATTGTAGATTATATCACAAAGGTAAATCCCCAAAATAGTTGTATTGCTCGAATCCAAAAAGATAGAGAAAGAAATATTGGAAAATATTCTCCCGGACTCAAAGTATCGAACTCTCTTTAGAATAATGATGATGTTAAATGAATGAATGAATTCCTTAGAAAACCCTAAAAAAATTCTTTAAATAGTTCAACCTAAATAAGGAAATAAAATTAAAGTTGTAGTTTTTCTCGGAATAGACGATGACATATGTGAAAACTTATCAGGAGTCTGACGGCTTATCACGGATGTCATCATCTTCTCTGCACTTTTGGCTTCTGCTGTCTAAGGATGACGAGACGTTGATGCCTTATCACTGACCTGATGGATTATCACTGATATTGTCAGCTCCTCTGCAATTTTTGTTCTTGCTGCTTAAGGCTGATGACGATGATGACGACGTATCAAAAGTTTGATGGCTTGTCACCAACGTCATTAAAACTTCATCTGAGCTTCCAAGTTTTTCCTAAGTCTGATGGTGGCCCTGACACCTTATCACCGAGCTAATGACTTACCATAAATGTCGTCGGCCACACTTGTCCTTTATTTTGCTTCACTTTTTAACCTTTTTGTTTTCATTATTTTTGGTTCTTCTACATCTCAATATTTACTGCAAAAATCAAAGTAAACTAATAAAAAACAACTAAATTTACTCAAGACCTTACAATTATTTAGAGTTAAAAGCCTCAAATATTTTAGCGTAGGCTTACACATCAGAAAACACTAAATACAGAGTCTGAATACTAATTAACTGATATCTGATTATACTGATACTGAATTAATGATAACTGAATGACTATATCAATAGTTTTGATTCAGTGGAACTATACTGAGTTTCTTACTTAACTGAGTGATTGTGTTTGACAGTCCTAAATTTGTAGAACTGAATAGAGTTTTGTGCTGAGATTTAATCTGAAACTAAGACTGTGGGAGGTAATCATCTATCCGACATGCCCCTTTCTAAATATATTGGGGTCAAACCTATAACCCCAGTTGGAAGAGTGTCAGTAACATTCCATGGGTAAAGATAACTATGAGTCAACCCCCTCTAACAAGAAGCTCTATCGTCAACCCTCGCTAGCAGGAAAAACTTGAATGAGATGTACCAACCCTCATAATATCTAGCAGAAGATATATCAACCTATGATGGAAGCATATTTCTATAATGCAGGGATTGCTACTAAGGGTAAAAGCCTCTCTACTAGCAGGAATGCCCCTACCCCTGGGTTAAATTGGTGCTGAATCCTACTCCCAATTGAATAGGCACTAAACTAATTTCTAGTTCTTAATAAGCTTGACTAAACTATTATTGATTATACTATCTAAATAAACTAGACTAAGTTAACTGAGTTTCGTCGACTGACGAAATACTACTAAATTTTGTTGACTGACTGAATTTACTGAGGTTTGAGCTGAATACTGAACTAGTTTGGATTGATACTAAGTATACTGAGTTTTCCTGAGTCCTATAACTGTCTATGAGTACTACTGATCATGACATGATTGTTATTATTCTGTATCTGAAACTGGCTCTAGTTAAATAGCTAAATAATTATGTATTAAATACCCAGGACTCGATTGAATATAAAGTAAATCATCACATGATCTTGCATAGCATAAAATGAACACTTATTCATAATGTATCTATAGATACATTTTATCAAACACTTGCATGGTATAACTTGCATATGAGCTAGCATGATATGATTTCTTTCCCTTATTAGTACACATGAACTTTTCATCAAGAATTTTGGTGAGTATAATATATGCACATAAATAGAAAAATAAAAGAGTAGAACAACGAAAAAGTCTGGGAGAAAGGTCAGCACAAAATCCACCTCTCTTATTACGTGTAAGTATCTTAAAAGGCCTAATATATCTTGATTTGAGATTTCCCTTTCTACAAAAACTCATTACACCCTTCATGGACAATAATCAAAGAAACACCTACTTTATAACTCCAAACATAAAGGTATAAAGTCTATGACCTACTTAAGTTTTTTGCCTACTCTGAGCTGCCCTTACCATTTCCTGAATAACCCAAAAACTATCCAACAAATCCCAAAGTAAATCAATAAAATAGGGTCCAACCTCGAAACCCCCATCGGATAGTCGTAGAAGCTTATGCTTGAAAGGTGTATATGAGTATAATCATCCATTTATATTTGCACTCTTATTTATGTATTATTTATGTATTTAGAATTTTCTTTATTTTCATGTGTAGTTATTATTATATAGATACTATGCTTATAGAATTGTTACGAGATATGGTTTGAGCCATCACTTTAAATTTTTCGTATGTAGGTGGAAGGGTGCTCATAGTATTCTTTACTTTCTTAGTTTACTACTTTACTTAGTTGGCCTATGATACCTACTAAGTCTAAGTGGACTAGATTCAGTCCTAATTCTATGCTCTTTTGATAAAGATCCAGTATTAATGTGACATGTAGTGGTTAATTTGTGTTGTGAGAGCTGATTACAAGTACTAGTGAATACCTCATTCAAAGTCTTTCTCGAACCTTCATCTACCTTTATTATCTTTATTTGACTTTGGTAAAATATTTTTATGTATTTTCATACTCTTTTTTTATTATTATTTCTCTTTAAAATAATATTAGAGTTTTTGCTTTGTGGTTGTATGTTGTTCGAATTCAGATTTTGTTCTTATTTATTTATTATGGTCTTAATTCTTCATGAAGTCTCATAATGTGTTTATTATCTATTTTTTGCATTCATTAATTGTTTTGGTGTAACACTTACCTACCCAAGGTTGGGATAGGGTAGGTGTCCTGATGAACTTTAATTTTGGGTGATGAGAATTATATAGTTAGATGTTCTAGCATAATGAAATTCAGTTTCTGGAGTTCATTTAGAGTTGACTTTTGGTTCCACATTTTTGCATAAACTATTTTATTAAATATTGGTGTTTTTAATAGAAATAACTATTTGCATCTAAAAATGTATAAATAAGTGGTATTGGTTACTCGTGTTAAATGGTTCTCCCACTGAAGGGTTAGTGTGAATACCACTTCTGATGGATTTAGGTAGTGACAAATTTAGTATCAGAATCCTAGGTTCATTTATCTTATCATACTAAAATGAGTATAGTACAGTCTTATGGAATGGTACAAGGATGTTTGTACTTTTCTTCAAGAGGTTAAAAGACTTCAAGAAATGTCATTTTTTTCTTTCTCTCATTCTTTGACTTGATTAAAATTTGTATCTTCAGATCCTAATTTTTACTTAACCTCACCATTCTATTATTCATGCTCATTCTAGAGCAGGATGATACCGTACTAGGTCAAGAAGGTGTAGACCTACTACATATGTCTTTTGAGTTAATATAATAAGTTGTTGGTTTTCTAAGTTGGACTATCGATATTGGGGCCACACCTATAGTGCAATGACACCACTGTTATACCTAGAGGAGTATGATTTATGGGACTAAATTTTTTTCTCATTTTTGGTAGATATTTCTATCACTGAGAATGAGCATGAATTATTGTGCAAGTTCATGAAGATTAAAGCCTCAACGTTCCCTTCAAAGATTAAAAAGTCCTTTGAGTTTATTGTAGACTGTCATGAGACATTGCTTAAAATGGGTATTATGGATAAATATAGGGTCGAATTTGTAACCTTCAAAGTGCAGGAAAATTCTAAGAAGTGGTTAAGGGAATATGTAGAGTTATTGTTTTCAACAATCTCCATTAACTTAGACTCAGATCTATAGTTTATTTATAGAGAATTATTTCCTTGTGCCTTTCATGACACGAAGAAGGATGAGTTTCTCAGTCTTGAGAAGGGAGAAATTATTACTATATTTCTGAGATTACGATCCATGGGTTATTTAGGTTGGCCACCCATCTACTAAACATTGATAAATAATAGATTCACAACTTTTAATTGGTTTGAATACTAACTTGTATGTCTCAATTACATCACTTATTTAAAGAAGTTGAAGATTTTGTGAAGAAAGTATAGGAATTTAGGGTGGAGGGGTATTCTAAAATAGTGGGAAAGAAGGCCCGAAATGCTGGTGTCTTCAATGGATCTTACTCTATGGGCCACAGTTATCCATCTTATCTCGCACGTCAGATACTGTTAGGTTTACCAATTTCTATAGGGGTTAAGTCAAGGACCACTCAAAAGGTGATTCACAATAGAAATCAAACGTGTTTTATATTTTTCTATTAATTGGACATTATTAGTGTAACTCCCCGAGTCTGTACCATAGATGCTACATGGTGCTTATACTCCGTAAGGACGACAAGCTAACCCATGCTAGTACATTCTTCATTAACTAAATGAAAATACTATAATATGCAGAAATTAAGCAAAAAAATCAGCCATAAGGTTCAGTACTAAAATAAAATTGAATACGGTATTACAATACAAAAACTGAAACATGTATTTGAAAATACGCTAGTCTGAAAAGCCTCTAAACTGTCTAATATATGAAGTTGATGGGAAAAGTCCCCAACTAACTCCGGCTATTGAAATAAACTAAAATACTGAAATAATAATCTTGGCCTCAAACTTTAAGGACTCACCACTAACTTTGACTATTGAAAATCTATAACTGCTAGGGATGATCGGGAGCCCGTACGTCTCATCCTATGATATAAAACATCATAGCGCAAAAGATAAGTATGTGTCAGTACTTTGAATGTACTGGTATGCTAAGTGAGGTAGGATAAAATGCATAGGTTTAGGTACATGAACAATATTGACTGAATGAAAGTACATGTATGAATACGTAATTGTAACTGAGATCATTATAATGATAATGCTCAAACTACACTCTTAAATGGGTGTAAGCGATCATTGTCAATATAAAACCCAACAAGGTTGGGGTCAAATCCCACAGAGAATATGGTATGAACTCAAGTCGTTTGAGATTTAATTCACTGATAGGTTAACGTTTCCTGAAATGGGGGCTTAAGTTTCACAAATGATTTTTTGTCACTTTAATTTGGATGTTTGTAACCAAGATTTTATAAAATAACCAGAATTATGTTCACTAGGGCTTACGGTACATGACAGATACTAAGGGTGACTAAAGATTCTCACAGTGGTTATAATAACAAGCTATCTTTATTGATGATATGCTAAACTATCTCCCGACCTATTTAAGCATCTAATTTCCTAATCCTCTTGGAATTAGGGAATTTCTGTTCACTGTCCAGATTTTACCTAAAGTTAACCAACCTTGTTACAGCGCTGATTATTAAATGAAGTATTTTTGAGTCCCTGTTGTTGATTCAATTCCTACTATATTTCATTTACTTCTCAAGCAAATCAAAGCAGGTGTATCTACTATTTGTAACCAATAGACGTAAATTACAACTTCAGAATTATCAAGAAATCCTAACATGTATTGAATCTTGAGTATTTCACAGCTCATCACGAACTAACCCTAGATCCTATAATTTAGGTTAACGGAGTTTAGCCACTCATGATGCAAAGAACGAAACACATAATTGAGAAGATTAACTTAAAGAGATGAATAATAATTAGTGAATCGTAGATTAGATCACAAAGGAAATTCCCCAAAATAGTTGTATTATTTGAATCCAAAAAGATAGGGAAAGAAATATAGGAAAATATTCTCCCAGACTCAAAGTATCGAACTCTCTTTATAATAATGATGATGATCAATGAATGAATGAATGCCTTAGAAAACTCTAAAACAAAGCTTTAAATAGTTCAACCTAAATAAGGAAATAAAATTAAAGTTGCAGCTTTTTCTGAGAATAGACGACGACATCCATGATAGCTTATCTGGAGTTTGACGACTTATCACAAAAGTCGTCAGCTCCTCTGTACTTTTGGCTTCTGTTGTCTAAGGATGATGACGACGTTGACGCCTTATCACCAAATTGACGGCTTATCACTGATGTCGTTAGCTCCTCTGCAATTTTGGTTCTTGCTGCCTAAGGATGACGACGACGATGATGATGTATCAAGAGTTTGACGACATAGAACCAATGTCGTCAAAACTTTATCTCAGCTTTGAAGTTATGCCTAAGTCTGACGGTGCTCCTGACGCCTTATCATCGGGCTGACAACTTATCATGAATGTCGTTAGCCATACTTGTCCTTTATTTTGCTTCACTTTTCAACCTTTTTGCTTCCATTATTTTTGTTCTCCTACATCTCCAGATTTACAGCAAAAATCAAAGTAAACTAATCAAAAACAATTAAAGTTTCTCAAACCTTCTAATTATTTAGAGTTAAAAGCCTCAAATGTATTAGCGTAGGCTCACACATCAACACCCTCAACTTACATAATTTCTTGTCCTCAATCAACCATAACATAAATTAGAGAATACAAAGTACAATTTCGCAGCTAACTACTCATACTAGTTCAGAATACATTCACCACCTCCAAGGTCAGTCAATTTTAAAGCCCATTGTTGATGTTTTGTAAAAAAACCATGCAGCTCACAAGAATCAAGATATGGCAAAAATTTAGCAATAACAACCATGCCATACCAAAATCACACTCATTTGAACAAGTCAATGACTAGCAACATTCATAGTGTGCCCTCAAAACCAAGAAATCCCTTTTTCACTCATATCAGTATTCAAATACATAAGTAGAGAGATAAAACAATACACACTCTCAGAATGAAATTCCAAACACTGCATGTCTAATTCCATATACTTTCCCTTATAGTTAGTACCCAAGTTTTCAGACAGGTTAGTTAGGATAACTATAGGGCTTTTCTTAACCTTTTAATGTAGTCCAGGGGCTGGTATGATATTCATGGATATTTTAGAGTGACTATGCATCCTTGACACTATACTAAACTCTTAGGGTTTCAATTTTTAACCTTCTTTTCTTCCTCTCTTTTATTGATCACACATGCTCAAGATGGATGCGTTCTTTTCAATTATCACATTATATTTTTATGATCTTTTACACAGCTTTCTTATTTCTTATTTCTTTTTTCACTGCACCTAACTTTTCATTCTTTTCTTTTATTCTTCCTTTATTCATACTCATTTTGCATCACGTACCCCTATGATAGCTACCCTTAACTTAGACAGTTTGCCTAACTCAAGGTGCACAATGTCAAAAGAAGAGGCCAAAACAGGTTTATTCTGATGTAAATAGAAAGGTGAGAGGTATTGTAGAAAAAAATAGCCTAATTAGGCTCTAATAGGGATCAAGGGATATTTTTCACATTTGGAAGGTCATTTAGGCTAAAAGTGGACTAATCATCAAAAAAAGGCCTATGATCCTTTCCTAACTCCAATCCTATGAACATCGCAAGACTAGTCGGGCAAGTTCTAGATTCAACACACAATGGGAACTAAGTAAGACCTTACACACACATGGCACACAAGTATTTTGCATATCACTAATTATCCAGTTCATGTACTTATTTAACAAAGGTAATTGAGTTGCTAGACTAATGCCACAAAAAAAGGCACAGTGGTCACAAACAGATGCAATTCATGCAGTAGATAATATATCAGACCAATGGAGAGGTACTTTATCAGACCAATGGAGAGGTACTCAAAAATCAAAAAATAAGCTAACTTCCTCAAATAATTTTATTACTCCAAATTATCTACAAAATATGCTACAACAACAACCTATTCTACATCCTCAATTTCAAATAAAAAATAAACTGCTCTAAGGGTTAAGGTATACCTGAAGCCAGTCAAGCATATAGATCCTAGGTCTCCAACCCTGCTAACGCATCAAGAATTGTCAATATCAATAATTGTCATCACACCTGGAGCCTAAAGCATGAATAAGTTTAAATGATTAATGTGTTTGTGTTTGTGCTCTTGTGGACTAACCAATGGTTTTTCTATAGCTATAGGAACCTTAAAATGACACCAAAAAGAAAGAGCCCCAAAGTACCAAAGTAAGAAACCAAAGAAAGTGTACGTCGTAATCTCATTGATGAGGAATTAGATTACGAGGAGAAAGAATCCCTGCTCAGGAAGCAAAAAGAGAAGAAAAGTCCAAAAAAAACTTTGCCACCTCCACCTATTAAAGTGGAGGATAGTGATGATATTGAGAGTACAACACCAACAGAAAGTGCATCTTTTGAACATACTTCCTCTGAGTATAAGGGTTTTAAAAAACATGAGTCTGTCCATGCTGAATTTGAAGAAGAGGAACAGGAAGGGTCTGAGGAGTTTGAGTCTGAGGAAACAACATCTGCATCCCCGTCCACTGAACAACAAGATGATAAAGAGTCTTCAGCTTAGGGAACACTTATCAAATGTAAGAACCCTAAAGTTTGAGATAATGCTATGTGGCAAATTCCCAGGGCAGAGAGCATCTTCACCAATAGGCTCCACAAAACTGATAGAAGGAGTGCTAAGAGGCCAATTCAGGAAGAAAAAATAAATATCATTATAGGGTTAAGAAGGTACCCTGAAGTGGAACATAAGTTTCAAAAGTATGGATTGGAATGGACCATAAAAAGAGGAGGTTAATTTGGCCCTACAATAGTTTGGGAGTTCTATACAAACTACCGGGATTAGTTGGAAAACATGTACAGGCCAGGTGAAAGAGTAGCAGACCGGCCCTTATTAAATAAAGTGCACGTGAGGGGCGTAAAGGTTGATGTATCAATCAGAACCATCAATAGGTTCTTCCATAGTTCCAACTTCACACCTCAGGCTACCGCACCATCAGTCTATGCTCGAATAAGGAATCGGGAGAAACAACGTCCATGGTTAGCCAACATCATAGATGAAGGAGAACCAGCATGGGTAACAAAACCAAATGATAAAATTTGTAAGTCCTCTTTGACTCAAGAGGCAATGTTTTGGTGGGTTATAGTTCGTGTCTGGCTGATGCCCACTGATGGAGACAACATTATGTGTTATGATCGAGCTATTCTATTGGCGAGCATAGTGCAAAACCTTTCCCTAAATTTTAGGAAAATCATTTCTGATGAGATAAAGATTAGAATATTGAGAACTAACACTTCTTACCTTTTCCCTTATCTCACCACAAAGTTGTGTCGAGCTGCTAATGTGCCAAACATTATAGGGGTTAATGATGACATTCCTGCATGAAAGGCTTATAACCCCATATAGTTTGATGAAAATAAGCCATGATTGATACTTGATAGAGGCGCAGAGGTAGCAGTAGGCCCTTCAATTAAAGATGTCGGTGTAGCACCTCATGTGGAAATATAAGATTCAAAGGCTGTGCAGCCAACTTCTTCAGCACAGGTAGGATTAGTGCCTGAGACTAAAGCCAGCCCTTCATCTCCTACAACAGTTGTAGGCATTGCATTTTATTCAGTCAATATCCAAAAAGTAGCTAAACAAGCCAACTGGTGTGAGGCACAACTATTTGCTTTTGCCAAATAGTTTGTTTCTGCAGTGGTCAAGAGAATTAAGGCTGCCCTTGATCCTTTTGTGACTTTGTCTGATTGGGTTGCAGATTTGGAGAACTGATTCAATGTGCGGGCAAAAGAAATACAAGGGCCTGATATTGCTAGATTCAGAGCGACATCGAACAAGGTAAAAGAAGATCTCGGGGTATTATAGCAACACAAATTTATGATTCCAACAGGTCAGGCCATGCATGAATTTAAGCAAGAAATTCAAATTCTTGACCTCACTGGAGACTCACCAAAGAAAAGAAAAGAAGAAAAGTTAGAAGAAAGGTAAGGGAAAGAGAGAGAGGCCCAACAGTGATGAAGAGAAAAAGTAGATAAAAGGGCAAGAAAAAGGACAAGGAGGATCTAAAAGGGTATGAAATTAAGTCCTTTGTTGATAACAAGAAATAGGAGGCACCCATTTGAGCTAGAGTTCCAGGTGCCTCATCTAGCAGGGCTCAACCTACTGCAAAGCCAGATGCTTCCAATGGAGAGAAGACAACACATGATGTAGTAGTAGGTTCAGAGACCAAGGATCCATGTACTTGATTGCCTTCAGGTATACCCTAAACCTTAGAGCAGTTTATTTTTTATTTGAAGTTGAGGGTGTAGGGTAGGTTGTTGTTGTAGCATATTTTTTAGATAATTAGGAGTAATACAAGTTCTTCATGTAGCTAGCTTGTTTTTTATTTTTGAGTACCTCTCCATTGGTCTGATATATCGTCTACTATGTGAATTGTATTCATTTGTGACCACTGTGCATCTTTTTATTGTATTAGTCTGGCAACTAAATAAACTTTGTTAAAAAAGTACATGATCCAAATAATTAGTGATATGCATGGTACGTGTGTGCTATGTGTTTGTAAGGTCTTACCCAGTTCCCATTGTGTGTTGAATCTAGAACTTGCCCGTTTAGTCTTGTCACGGTCATAGGATAAGAGTTAGGAAAGGATCATAGGCCATTTTTTATGATTAGTCAACTCTTTGCCTAAATAACCTTCCCAATGTGAATAATATCCCTTGATCCCTGTTAGAGACTAATTAGCCTATTTCTTACTACGACACCTCTCACCTTCCCATTTACATCACAATGAACCTGTTTTGGCCCTGGTCCTCCTTGGACACTGTGGATGGGGATCCAGATGTTCCCTCTGACAAAGACTCCTTAGACCCTTCCTGTTCCTCTTCTTCAGATTCAGCATGGTTAGACTCATTCTTTTTAGGACCCTCATACTCATAGGCAGTATGTTGAGAAGCTGTACTTTCTAGTGGTGTTGTAGTCTCCATATCATCACTATCCTCTACTTTAATGGGTGGAGGCGGTGAAGGTTTTTTTGAAATTTGCTTCTCCTTTTGCTTCCTGAGCAAGGGTCCTCCTCCTCATAATCAGTCTCCTTGACGATAAGCTTATGACATATACTTTCTTTGTCGTTTTCTTTGGTGCTTTGGGGTTCTTTCTTTTTGGTGCCATTTTAAGGTTCCTGTAGCGTTAGAAAAGCCATTGGTTAGTCCACAAGAGCACAAAAACAAACACATAAACCATTTCTTCTTATTCATGCTTTAGGTTCCAGGTGTGACGACAATTCTTGATAAGACATCACCATTATGATAGCTTATCACAATGGTCGTCAACCTTAGACAGCACCTTTAAATTTTTAAAAACTTTTGTTGACATTCATGATAAGCATTCACAATTGTGATAGCCTATAACGAATGTCATCAGTTCTAAATAGAAACCACTTTATTCTTGTCAGCGTTTGATGACATTCATGATAAGCCATCATAATTGTGATAGCCTATCATGAATGTCGTCAGCTCTTATCAGAACCCACTTTTGATTTTGACTCAATTTTTTATCCCCATTATTTCTCAAAATCTAATTGAATTCCGAGTGTGAGCTATCTTTTTAACCCCTGGGCCTGCACAATAGACCCTAGTTGAAATTTTAACTCCTTTCAAAGTTGAATTGGTTCAAGAATCTTGGCGACTTAGGTTTTCATCTATCAATCACTTACCATAAGAAACAAAAATTTAAAGTTAGAGTATACCTGATGGGGGCCCTTAATTTGATTACACGTACAAGAGAAAGTAGGAAGCAGGAAGAATCTCTTGATTTTGAAGTGCAAACCCACGCCTAAGAGAACTTGTTTTCTTGAAGTATTTTGCAAAGAGTAGGAGATAAACTAATTAAGGAAAGAAATAAACTAAAGGAAAATAATTAAAACTGGCGGAAATTTGAAAAGGTTCCTGTGCTGGGCCAGATTGGATTAGATTTAAACTGGGCCCAGAATTTAGCTTTTAAGGCTTTGGGATGACGACGACTTATGATGACTTATCACAAGTGTGATAGCCTATCACAAACGTCGTCACCCCTAAAAAGAGGTTTCTTCAAGTTTGGCCTATCTGATAATATTTTTGATAGCTTATCACAGTTGTGATGGCTTATCAGAGATGTCATCATGGCCTTTCTGCTGACCTCTTCATTTTTTACCTTCTCTATTCTAAATCCTAATTATAAAAGTAAAAACACTTGCTTAAACATAAAAACTTTGGGTTGCCTCCCAATAGCGTCTGATTTACTATCGCGACATGACTTAGTTGTGTTGACAACTCATAATTGCCAAGACAACCGATTGATACCCCTTTACCATCATTATAAAAAATGTCTACGATTGAGAAAACACTTATCTCATGTTGATGAGTCATGGACGAGTGTATTTTGAAGTGTGCTTCTTTGTCATTAAACTTGAAATTTACCTCGTTCAACTTTATGTCTACTAGTACTCCCCTAGTTGTAAGTAATGGCCTATCCAAGATGATGGGTACTTCAAAATCCACTTCATAATCTAGGACCAGAAAATTAGTAGGCAGAACAAAATCATCTAGCTTTACCAAAACATCGTGCAGTATGCCGACAGGCCGCTTCACAGATATGTCTGCCATTACCAATAACATATTTGTTGGGGTAGAATGCCTAAAACACAATTTCTTGTGCACATCCAGTGACATTAAATTTATACTGACTCCTAGATCACATAGTGCTTTTGTGAACTTTAGGGAGCCAATAGTACACAGGAAGGTAAACGCTCCTGGATCTATCATTTTCTGCACTAAATGACCTTGTAGAAATAGAGCTACAAGGGAGAAGATTGTCATCTGGCTCATGTCTAACCTTCCGTTTCTTGGTTACAAAGTCTTTCATAAACTGTGGCATTTGCTCAAGTGCCTCAACCAAAGGCACATTATTTGTCAATTGCTTGAGCATGGGCATAAATTAGCTGAATTTTGCATCATCAGCCTTTTCTTCAATCGTTGAGGAAATGGAGGTGGTGGTCTTGGTATAGATTTCAACACCACTTCCTCTTCCTTCTCTTTTTATTTCTCCAAAGCATCAAAAAAACTATCCACCTTCTCAGACTTCACTGGTTTGCTTTCATCGGATTCATCAACAACCACCTCACCATCTACTGATTTTCCCACAGAAGGGCCAGGTAAGTCTTACCACTCCTAGTGGTAATCTCTATGTATAAACCATCATTCTGTAGATTCTAAACTATATCACTAGGTAAAGTTACCACTTTTTCTTTTGTTCAGTGTTGCAATAATTTGGCTCATCTGCTGCTCCAACTACTTGATAGAAGTGGAGTGTGAATTAATTATCTAACTCAGGGTAGATAATTCACTCTTCATAGTGGTTAACCCCAAGTTCCATCATGTCCTCCACAAAAATCTTGCTAGATCTAGTTGGTTCCATATCCTGACTTTCAGGAGGAACATACAAACCACTCCTATCATTATTCCTTCTCCAGTTTCCTTTCTCCCTATCTCTATAATCAGGCTTGTCATAATAGTTTTGACCTTGATTCCCTTAGCTATTGACTCGTAAACCCCCCTAATTATTAATATAATTTGCCTCCTCATCTGCATTAATAACAGTAGTGCATTGAGATTCCACAACCTTAACCTTTTCATACTTGCCTAACAGCAAATGCTTGGTCAGTAAGTCCATCTGAGTCTTTAAGTGGGCCTTGTCTTGGTCTCAATCCTCATCCCTTCTGTGCTGCTCCACAGCCATACCACTAGAAACAGTTGGGCTAGTTACCACAGAATCCTTGGTATGCCAAGCCTGACTTTTTTTGGTCATTCTATTCAACATGTCTGAAGCATCTTGGAAAGAAAGGTCAATGAACGAACCACCTACAACATTATCTATAATTGTCGTTGTCATAGATTTAAAAGCTCTGTACAAAGTCTCCATCAAGTGCAAGCCCGTCATGTTGTGGTTCGGATATTGTTCCATCTTCTTCTTAGATCTCTCCCAAGTTTCATGCAATGCTTTAGTTGGGAGCTTCCTGACATTACTGATTTCGTCCCTCAACCATCCCTTCTGGAGGATAGAAAAAACCGTTCTACGAATGCCTCTTTTAGGTGTCTTTAGTTGGTTATAGAATCAGGCTCCAGCTAATTTAACCACATTGTTGCCTCCCCAGACAGAGACAATTTAAACAACCTCAACCAGATCGTATTTTGGCTCACTCCTGGATTATCAAAATATCTGAAAATGGTGATAAAGTTCACCAAGTGCATGTTCGGATCATCACCAGGAAAGCCTCCAAACAACCCCTCATAATTTAGGAGTTGAATAATAGTACTTGTTATGCTGAATTTTACACTAGGTGCCAACGGTGGAGGAATGACAGCACCCATTGCACCTGCTCCATCCATTCCTTCATCATCGTTATCATCCTCGTAATGGACATGGTGCTGACCATACCTTTCTCTGACTGGATGGTGTCTGTCAAAATTTTGCTGAACTAGTGCAGCAATTTGCTCAGCTCACCTTGGGTTTTTAGGATTCAGCAATTCTTCATCACCCAAGTCTACATCATCATGGTTCGGGTGATGTACTTGTTGACCCATGATCAATACGTTCACTAGAACCCTGACCAAGGTTGCCAGTCTATCAGCCTCCTGTTGTTCTGCCATTCTCCCAATCAGCTGAGGTTCCAGATTAATTGGTAATAATGATTCTCTGAAACTTCTTGTTTCTAGCATAAACAACAAGGAACCTGCAATAAACAACAACAACAAATAAATGTAAATCTAAGAAACCTAACTAACATTCAATTAGCGCACACAACTTGCAGTTTACAATCGTATTCCCTGGCAACTGTGCCACTTTTGATAATGCTCAAACTATAAGCTTAAATGGTTATAAACGATCATTGTTAATATAAAACCAAACTAGATTAGGGTCGAATCCCACAGGGAATATAGTGTGAACTCAAGTTGTTTGCCATTTAACTCACTGATAGGTTAACGTTTCCTGAAATGGGGGTTTGAGTTTCACAAATGATTGTTTGTCACTATAATTGCGATGTTTGTAACAAAGATTTTATGAAATAACTAAAATTATGTTCACTAGGGCTTACGGTACATGACAGATACTAAGGGTGACTCAAGATTTTCACGGTGATTAGGATTACAAGCTATCTTTATCGATGATATGCTCAAATGTCTCTTGACCTAGTTAAATATCTAATTTCCTAATCCTCTCGGACTTAGGGAATTTTTGTTCACAGTCCACATTTTAACTCAGGTTAACCAACCTTTTTACACCGCTGATTATTAAATGAAGTATTTTTGAGTCCCTGTTGATAATTCACTTCCTACTATATTTGATTTCTTTCTCAAGCAAATCAAAGAAGGTGTGTCTACTGTTTGCAATCAACAAACATTAATTACAGCTTCAAAATTATCAAGAAATCCTAACACTTATTGAATCTTGAGTATTTAGCACCTCATTACGACCTAACCCTAGATCCCATAATTCAGGTTAACGGAGTTTAGCCACTCAGGATACAAAGAATGAAAAACATAATTAAATTCATAATTGGGAGGATTAACTTATAGAGATGAATAATAATTAGTGAATTGTAGATTATATCACAAAGTTAAATCCCCAAAATAGTTGTATTGCTCGAATCCAAAAAGATAGAGAAAGAAATATTGGAAAATATTCTCCCAGACTCAAAGTATCGAACTCTCTTTAGAATAATGATGATGATAAATGAATGAATGAATTCCTTAGAAAACCCCAAAAAAATTCTTTAAATAGTTCAACCTAAATAAGGAAATAAAATTAAAGTTGCACCTTTTCTCGGAATAGACAATGACATAGGTGACAACTTTTATGGAGTCTGACGGCTTATCACGGATGTCATCATCTTCTTTGCACTTTTGGCTTCTGCTTTCTAAGGATGATGGCGACGTTTATGCCTTATCACTGACCTGATGGATTATCACTGATATTGTCAGCTCCTCTGGAATTTTTGTTCTTGCTGCTTAAGAATGACGATGATGATGACGAAGTATCAAAAGTTTGATGGATTGTCACCAATGTCATTAAAACTTCATCTCAGCTTCCAAGTTTTGCCTAAGTCTGATGGTGCTCCTGATGCCTTATCACCGAACTAATGACTTACCATGAATGTCGTCGGCCACACTTGTCCTTTATTTTGCTTCACTTTTTAGCCTTTTTGTTTTCATTATTTTTGGTTCTTCTACATCTCAATATTTACTGCAAAAATCAAAGTAAATTAATAAAAAACAACTAAATTTACCCTAGACCTTACAATTATTTAGAGTTAAAAGCGTCAAATATGTTAGTGTAGGCTTACACATCAGATAACACTAAATACAGAGTCTGAATACTAATTAACTGATATCTGAGTATACTGATACTTAATTAATAATAACTGAATGAATGTATCAATATTCTTGATTCAGTGGAACTATACTGAGTTCCTTACTTAACTGAGTCACTGTGTTTGACAGTCCTAAATTTGTAGAACTGAACAGAGATTTGTACTGAGACTGAATCTAAAACTGAGACAGTGGGAGGTAATCATCTAACCGATATGCCCCTTTCTAAATAGATTGGGGTCAAACCTATAACCCCAGTTGTAAGGGTGTCAGTAACATGCCATGGGTAAAGATAACAATGAGTCAACCCCCTTTGACAAGAAGCTCTATCGTCAACCCTCGCTGGCAGGAAAAAATTGAATGAGATGTATAAACCCTCATAATATCTAGCAGAAGATATCTCAACCTATGATGGTAGCATATTTTTATAATGCAGGGATTGCTAGTAAGGGTAAAAGCCTCTCTACTAGTAGGAATGCCCCTATCCCTGGGTTAAATCGGTGCTGAATACTACTCCTAATTGAATAGGCACTAAATTAATTTCTAGTTCTTAGTAAGCTTGAATAAACAATTATTGATTATACTGTCTAACTAAACTAGACTAAGTTCACTGAGTTTCGTTGACTGACGAAATACTAGTAAATTTTGTTGACTGACTGAATTTACTGAGGTTTGAGCTGAATACTGAACTAGATTGGACGGATACTAAGTATACTGAGTTTTCCTGAGTCCTGTAACTGTCTAAGAGTACTACTGATCATGACATGTTTGTTATTATTCTGTATCTGAAACTGGCTCTAGGTAAATAGCTAAATTATTATGTATTAAATACCCAGGACTTAATAGAATGTAAAGTAAATCATGAAATGATCTTGCATAGCATAAAATGAACACTTATTCATAATGTATCTATACATACATTTTATCAAACACTTGCATGGTATAACTTGCATATGAGCTAGCATGACATGATTTCGTTCCCTTATTAGTACACATGAACTATTCATCAAGCACTTGGTGAGTATAATATATGCACATAATAAGAGGCATAATAATTCACATCCAATTTCACAATTTCATGGGGTTTAACATGGCTTCATACTAATCTACGTACAAATAACCAATTCCACATGAAACATGTAATAAATCATGAAATATAAATCTAATTCAAATAATAATCATGAATACACTTTAATTACAAGTTTGTAATGCCCCGAGTTTGAAAGAGCTACACAATGCTCATAATCTTGAAGGTCCAGAAGCTAACCCATGCCTGGTATCTGCTGCATTAACTGAATGATAATACTATAATATGTGGAAATTAGGTAGAAAAACATGCCATAAGGTTCAATACCAAATAAAACTAAATACGGTATTACTATACTAAAACTGAAACATTTGTCTGAAAATATTCTAGTCTGAAAAGCCTCAAAACTATCTGAAATGTGGAGTTGATGAGACAAGTCCCCAACTAAATCCGGCTACTAAAATAAATTGAAATGCTGAAAAAATAATGATGTCCTCAAACTATGAGGACTCACCACTAACTCTGACTTCTAAAAATCAGTAACTGTTAGGGATGATCAGGAGTCCATGGATCTGAACCTATGATATAAAATATCATAACACAAAAGAAAGATATGCATCAGTACTTTGAATGTACTGGTATGCTAAGTGAGGTAGGATGAAATGCATGGGTTCATGTACATGAACAATACTGACTGAATGACATGAGTATAAATGGAGTAGAGTACATGCATGAAGACATAATTGTAACTGAGATTGTGATAACACTGAATACGGAGTCTGGATATTGATTATCTAATATTTGAGTATACTGATACTGAATTATGGATAACTGAATGACTGTATCTGACAGTCTTGATTTTGTGGAACTATATTAAGTTTCATACTGAACTGAGTTACTGTGTCTGAAAATCCTAAATTTGTAGAACAAAACTAAGTTTTGTATTGAGACTAAATTGGAAACTGAGACTATAGGAGGTAATCATCTAACCGACATACCCCTTTCTAAATATATTGGGGTCAAAACTATAACCCCAGTTGGAAGGGTGTCAGTACTGTTCCACGAGTAAAGACAACATGACTTAATCCTTTCTGACAGGAAGCTCTTTCATCAACCCTTGCTGACAGGAGAAAATCGAATGAGATATATCAACCCTCATAATATCTAGTAGGAAGATAACTCAACCTACACTATCTACATAGTTATGTAATGCAGGGATTGCTATTAAGGATCAAACCCTCTCTTTCTTTATGAATGCCCCCATCCCTGGGTTAACTTGGTGCTGAATCCTCCTCCCAACTAAATAGATACTGAACTGATTTCTAGTTCATAATAGGCTTGACTAAACTATTACTTATTTACTGTCTAACTGAAATACACTGAGTTCACTGAGTTTCGTTGACTGATGGAATACTACTAAATTCTTTTGACTGACTAAATTTACTGAGCTCTGAACTGAATACTGAAGTAGATTGGACTGATAGTTAGTCTACTATGTTTTTTTGAGTCATATAACTGACTGATAGTATACTGATCATGACATGAAGAAGATTATTCTGTATCTTACACTGGCTCTAGGTAAACAACTAAATTGTCTTAAATGCCCCAAAGACACGATAGCATAAAAAGTAAAGCATCATATGATTTTGCATAGCATAAAATGAACACTTGTTCATAGTGTATCTATAGAGACATTTTATCAAACACTTGCATGGTATAACTTGCACGTAATCTAGCATGACATGATTTTTTACCTTATTAGTTCATATGAACAATTCATGAAGCACTTGGTGAGCATGATATATGCACATAATAAGAGGCATCATAATTCACATCCAATTTCATAATTTCAAGGGGGTTTAACATAGATTCATATGAATACACACTTAATAACCAATTCCACATGAAACGTATAATAAATCATGAAATAGAAATCTAATTTAAATAATAATCATGAATACACGTTAATTGTAATCATAGAAGTCATAAATTCCAACTACTTAAAGTTAAAAGAGTTTTATGGACTCTAAGGGTGGAACGAACCCTTGGATGAACATTTCACATACCTTAGTTGGCAAATTCTTGATGAATAGTGGTGGAAACCTTGAGTCTTGGATCTTGAATGTATTAAGTAGGGTTTCTTCTTGATAAATTATCTAGAGAAAGAGTATGTTTTTCCTTTTGGATGGCTTAATGATATGTTTTAAGGGATGATATAAGGTGGGAAAAGACCTATTGACCCCTCTGGACACGGGTTTAAAAGATTAAAAGTTGAACCATCGACGCATAGGCCAACGTGCTACGTCGATGACCAATGCACCGCATTGAGTCCACGTCAGTTCACTGGAAATTGCCATTGGAAGACAAGGAAAATGTTGATCAGTGCAATGGCTGATGCACCGCATTGAGATCTGTAACGCCCTGGAAAATATGTCCCGGAGTGTCATACGGTGCTTGAGGCTATGAGTAGCCACAAGCTAACCCTTTGAGTCATTTTCATTCAGTTCAACACAAATAAATGGGGTTTCCATAAATAACCCTCAAATATCAACAGAGTAATCATCATCCAAGAATAAAAGAATTTTAGAGAAAGATAACAAAATACGACTTATTAGTCAACTCCTAACATCTATACTAGTCTGACAAGCCTCTAAGAAAATCAATAAAACCAGCAAGCCATTGAGACATGCCCCAACTGACTCATACTTAGTTATCAAATGTAAACAATTCCGTGAAACCAACATCAGACATCACGTCCTCAAAACATGAGGACTCACCACAATAGAGGATGTTGAACAGCGTGCCTGACGAATCACTGTCGAACCTGGAACTGAGCACCTGAACCTACATTCCAAGAAAATCCAGCCCATATTCGAAGATATGGGTCAGTACCATGGAAAGGAACTGAGTATATAGGGGTGTATGCAGTGGTATAAACATCATCATCATAAATATTTATAAGAAATATGCAGGATGTATGAAAGACTCACATAGCCCGAAGAAAATCATCATAATCATGAGAGGATAAAATAAGTACAATAACACATGTGAGTCATCATATAATTTGTTAATCACTTTCAGTTCATCAAGAATATCAATCCACATAATGTAAATATCATTTAAATCTTTTGAAAGAATAACTTTCACAATTCCAATTTCAAATCACTTCACCATTCACCATAGACACAAGGAAACACACACACACTGGGAGATCCTATAACCGACATAAACCATGTGAGCTACATGGAGTCCAACGTACAACCCACGTTGGGGAGAGCTATCCTATCCTTTCCATCGGAGTAGGTCTATCGATATAAAATCCACACAAACTAGTGATCACTATATAAATAAGCCTCAGGCTCACTCCTATGCGGTCACGTTGTTCTAGAGAAGTAAGGTCGCTTTATACCTCCAACTCGGTGCAAAAGATTTCTCCTGAACTTAGCTCAGACCATTTCAAAGACAATCTACAATGAAATAATTTCAGTAATATATAAATATACATCGGGAGCCATCATGCTTCCCATCTATCAAAATCAACCATGTTGTGGATTTCTTTCACACTAGAGTTCAAAACAACTCCATTAAGACCAAAAGGTCAAATCATTAAAAATATCTCAAATATTCAACATCAACATTCTTATAACATACACTTTCTAAAAAAACACAATTTACAATGGGGATTCACGACCGAAATATCAAAATCACGATAAATATCGTTCAAGATTAATGATTTATATCTCCACACATGTAAACTCATCTTTCAAAATCATAAACATCAATATTTTATAATAATCATCATAAGATATGGGTTCATGCTTTAAATTCTTAAAAATCAAATAAAAATCATGCCTTTGTAAAGAAAATTACTTTTGGGCACAAGAACGAAAGATAGTTCTAGTTGAAAAACCCCACATACCTTGAATGATGAACTTTAGATCAATAATAATTTTTGAGATGTTAATAATTCCTTTGAATGATGGTTGTTGGAGTTATTGAACTAGGAACTTGGAATCTTGAATAAATTTGCAGAATTAATGGTGAAATTTGGAGGTTCTTGAAGTTGGATGTAGGAGCTTAGGGTTTTCTTTTTGAGGGAATTTGATGAAATATAACATATAATGCTTTTAATAGGCTTTAATATATGGTTTGTACGTATTTTGGGTGAGGGAGAATGACCAAAACACCCCTAAAAATCAAATAATTCTCGAATCTGTCCATTCGTAGACTGTTTTGATAGTCTGAAGTAGATCAACCATAATGTTTTACTCTTATATCCAAATTGGATGAAACCAATTTCATTAGAAAGAGGAGTCTCATATCTTTCCTTTGATACATAGTTTCTCACCCAGATCATTGTGTACAAGGAGTTATGATCATTTGAAGTTGACCAAAAAATTCACTTTTGATAGGCTGAAGTAGATCAACCATAACTTTTTTCTCCGATAGACAAATTGGATGAAACCAATTTTATTGGAAAGAGGACTCGTATAAATTTCCATTGATATATATTATATCACCCAGATCATTATTTAAAAGGAGTTATGATTGTTTAAAGTTGGAGAAAAAATACGTCAGGCGTCAGTACTTTTTCCTGCACGTTTTACTGTTCACTACTATTCACAGTTAGATTGGAATGTTCATAACTCGTCGCTCGGGTGTCCATTTTGGATGATCCACATATAGTTGGAAAGAAAATTCGATACTCTACGCAATGGTAGGTCATAATCTAAGACATTACGCACAGAAAATTTATAATTCATTCTAGAAGATAGAACCCAACACATTTACGCACAAAATTTCAATGAAAGATTTCCCGGGGCATTACAAGATCGCATCGATACACTATTTTGGATTCCCAAACATGATTCAAACGAGGTCTAAAAAATTCAAAACTCGTCCGAGAACACCTACCGACATTCCTGATCATGAATCAACCTAAAGATTGACATTTGAAGGTCATAGTGATTGTGAAATAGCAATACCAACTTACGAAGGCAAAAATAATACTAAGTCTGAATACTTAAGTAGAATTTTCTAAGTCTGGACCGCTTAGCAAGCTTTTAGAGACTGAGTTAATCTTAGAATTTTGTATGTTCTTACAATTATATTGATCATGTTTTAACTACGCGGAGTTAGACATTTTAAGAGAACCTGCCCTAATGAAAGGCTTTTTGGTTTTTAGGGTCTGCAGTGTAGAGTTTTAATTTTAGTTGGCGAGAGAGGTGGAGGAAATGGTAGATGTCATCCAAAGGGTAGGCATCATGGTTTTCAATAATGACCCAAACTCATCATGAGTTTCACCCATACTATCCCTTCGGTGGGAGAACCATTTAACCACAAATACCCAATGCGAATGCTTAATAGCTTTTAAAAAGGGGAAATATCAATTCTATTAAACAATTGAATATCTTGAATTTTCTTATAAAACAATAAATACAAGAAAAGCTAATGTCTAAAGTACCCCCAAGAATTGAAAGTCATCCTATAAAACCAACTACCAATATAAAATTATCGATAAAACCAAGAAAAGCAAATAGTAGAAATATCTATGTCAAGAACACGTGGTCAAGGACTAGAAGTAAGCTGACTCATGGATATCTAGAAGATGTAGCTCACCCTTTTGTCAAAAAAATCATTTTATAAAGTAGAGGTCAAGATGAAGCATCTAGAATATGCTCTACACTTATAAAAATAATGAGTACATGTAGTATTAGTACAAAGCTAATATGTACTGGTAGGGTCATTAGCCAACATAAATAATATATATGTACACATAACTAACACTTTGTAAACAACTACAACCATATAACACTTAGCATTTCTTGCTTAACTTAGTCTTTCTAAACAATATCAGATAATTCAGACAAGTATATGAAAATATACGAAATCTACCAAAGCAATACCATGACTACCAACAACAAACTCAATCTTGCCTCAATTAGTAATTTTAATAAATTTCAATAAATATTTGCACATTTCAAATTTTTTAATAGATACCACCACATATGGATTAAAATAACAATAATATTATAAACTGATTTACTAAAGGAAACCAATATATAAACAACATAACTTGGTCCGCTCAAGAAATTATCAAGCTCACTGATGTGGTGTACACACTTGCTATAGTTATTATGGTTTCCCACTAGTAATACATTACAGGGGATGATCTCTATCCATATGCCATATTAGAACAGAAATCTAGTGCAATTAAGAAATATTCAACATCAAGGTATTGCCATCCTTATCCCAATATTGGTGTTATCCCCTCCTATCTATAATAATTTTGTACCACCTTTGTTAGACTTCCCCACTTTTGTACTCCTTGAAATCCATAAATCCTATGATGATCCACTTTTATTGAACATCTCACAATATCAAATAATATCACAATTGGTGTAATAACAATGTGAAATAACACAACTATGCTTGCACTTCAAAGAAGACATTTTATACATCTCATTTTAGATGATTAAACATGTATAATATCATTTGACAAGTAAATATATATATATCATACATTGAAGCAAGTATACAAAGTGGCAGTTAATATGCAACCATAACCTTGACTCAGTTTACAATTACAATTCAACTATCATCTACCTCAATCAAAGCTTGAACTTGCTCCAATGAGCTTAGGCTTTGCCTTTTCTTGCTATTTCATCTTTATTGTGTTCTAAAACTACAAAATAGCATGTACTCAAAAAATGTCCTAACAATACAAGGGATTATAACCTCATATTGAAACCCCAATTCTAAAACACTTGCCCTAATTCTATAGTTTTCTACCATTATTCCACCATAATTCTACAACACTAATAATTATAAGAAAGAATTCCAAGCATTGGACTATAATTCATCTACGTTTAACCAAAATCAAAGGGTTTCACCCTAGAGTCACTAATGTATACAAAAACTTTAACTTATGTCAAGTCGAATCCTCTCTCATACCAAAAACATAGTAATTCTAAGGATCATTCTTTGAAAGACTAGTTAAACAGGTGGAATTTCTTACCTCGATAAAATTTTTTTATGGGAAATAGGTTAAATCATGAAAAATCACCTCTCTCGGTCCTTGGATGAATATGAAAGGAAAATAATTTTTTTGGTCTATTTTTTCCATTGAACTACATTTGTCCTTCTTTAACAAGATGATTCCCGCTATGGTGGGATTGACTTACCCTGAATTCCACTTAGCTTGTGGTACTCGCACTATAGCAGCCTAGGTGGAGGAAAAAAGAGTAAACACCAAAAATATTTTCCCATTTTACAAAACACTTCCAGGTATTGACATTTCGAACTAAAACACTTTATTTCAATTATGATATTTGGAGTTTTATAAACCCAAATACAATTTTGAATGATTTTGTAAATTTCTTAACATGTTAGCTATAATACAATGGTCTCAAATAATTTAAAAACTAACATATACATTCTTAGATTAATCTTTCTATAGCACACTTGTATATCATTATAGATTAGCCTGGATTGAAATTTGAAACACTTTGTTCAAGGAGAATCATATCCCGAACATTGGCATGCTAAATTATACATTAATAAAAGAAAGGTTCATTAAAACAATTACCAGTTTATCCATTGTTCATTCCCAAATGATCAACTAAGAAAAAAAAGGTAAAAGAAGCAAGAAAAGTTCTATAACCTTCTAATAACTGAGGGTACTTGTCGGGCATATCCTCCTTAGTCTACCATGTGGCCTCCTATATAGGACAATGCTTCCTCCTGAATTTCACTAATTGTGTTTCCCTAGTCTTTAACTTTTAAACAACCAAATCATGAATTGCTCTCGACTCCTCCTTAAATGAAATGTTCTTTTCAAGAAAAATAAAGTTTTATTTAATAATGTAGTCATTATTCCCATGTTATTACTTAAGTATGGAAACATAAATACAAAATGCACTCTTGATAGGCTTTGAGCTAAGGCCAATCTGTATGCTACCGGACCAATATCTTCAAGAACCTCAAATAGTCCAATGTACCTAAGGCTAAGATTTCCCTTCTTAACAAGTTTCATGGCTCCCTTCATGGGAGAAACCTTAAAAAACATATGCTTACTCCATTTGACAAATATATTTCATACCTTATGGTTACAAATTCCTTTTGTCTAATAAAAACTTGTCAAGAATAGACCTTACTTTCTTTTGAGCTTTCTTCAATAAGTCTATACCCAAATTCTTCACTTCATTAACATCAAACTAACCAATGGATGATCTATACCTCCTCCCATAGAGTGCTTCAAATAGAGTAAGGTCAATAGTAGAGTGATAACTATTGTTGTATGCGAACTTTGACAACGGTTGAAATTTATCCCAATGACATCAAAAATTAGCTACACATGCATGCATCATATCATTAAGAACCAGAATAGTCCTCTCATACCTCTCATATTCTCAAGATGAAATAAAATAAATACATCAAGCTTAGTTCCTGTCATGACCTGATTTTACTAGTCATAATAGCGCCTATTTTAATCAATCAGTAGGTAAGCTAGATCACACCCTATAACAAAATATAATTCACTAGTTGGTGAAAAGTAAGGTAAATCTTAAATTTTACAAAGTGTCTAGGTTACAAACCATAAAATACAAGGATAATAACATAACTGAAGAGGAATAAGGAATCCATAACCTAGTGATACTTGAATAAGAGCTTTTACAGAAATTATAAGAGCACTGTAAGAATCAACTGTACAATAGTAGCGAATAGAAAAACTCTCTAAAATAGAAGGACAAAAAGTTTTCTCTATCTTTAAAAGCTCCGCCTATCTTCTCACTCTAACCAGTACAAGTGTAGTATGAGTACAAAAACAATGAGTACTCAATGGTCATCATCGACCGACTGAACTAAAGCATAATAAATGTACATTAAGGTGTAAGATGATAAACCAAAGTATGAAAAGGGAAAACATGGAATAGAGATCCAAATACTAAAAATAAATAATTAAGAAAATAATATCAAAGAGAACATGATAACTATGGTGTAACTAGGCCTCCATCATCCCAGAAGATGTAAGCAGAAATGAATAACCCAACTGAGCCACATAAACCTAATAGGTGTAATCATGAAAGATATACAAACATAACACTCATAAGATTCTAGAACCAGACAATTGTAACCGCAGATTCCCTCATACCATAAACACCAGACTTGAACCAATTTTATAGCCATCGTCAGTAATCCAACAATATTAAACTTGAACTGGGAATATAATTAGGAAGATTAGACTATAACCGATCTTAATATAGTAATTTTTGGACATGAACCATTTAATATATCATAATTTCCAGTCGTGAAGCAATTTTAATGTCATAATTATTGGACTAAAACCAATATTCTTATCATAATTTTGAAACTCGAATGAGTCTTTAAATGAACCCATTGTCCTAGCCTAATCAAAGTTAGTAAATGTGTACAATCTCCTTGGACTCAAGATTAAGAATAAAATTATAGAAGAGGGTCTCCTAAGTCTACAAGGAGCTATTTACCATTTTAACTAAAGTCGATCGGAGGGGCTCACTACTAACCCCAAAAATCCATTCTAAGGAAAATTCTAACACAAGATAGACCAATGTTCCAAAATATCACTACAAGGTTCAAACTAAGTCTCATTATGTCCAATGAGGGCAATTCAACCCAAGGAATAGGTGGATAAATCAAATTTATCTAATATGGCTCACTAACCGGCTAAACAATCCAATTTTGGTAACTATATGACCAAGTAATAATTCCCAAACTAAGACTGGCATAAAATAATATTGATATCTTAATAAATCTCAATCTAAGAGTAGAGTAAGCCTAGCCTACCTAAAAGCCTAAGAATGCCCTATAAGGTTTGCTTAATTTGAGATTTCCCTACCAATAAGTTTTTCACGATACCATGTTATATAAATATTGATACCTATATTGCATTTTAATGCTTCAGGTCAAAAATGAGTTCAAATATCATTAGGGGCCTATTTTAGGAATCACATTATCAAAATAAATAACACATCCCCCTATACTTAATGGTTATTTACGCTCAAAATTTAAAATTCTAAGCTCAAACGACACTCATTTCAATCCATCAAGGAGCTAGGTTCCTATGACTAAAATAATTAATCAAATGATGCTCAAAATAGAAACTTACAAGAATTTTGATAAGGAAATAAATTTCCCGAGCTCACTAATACCTCCATGATTACCCAATTATCAATCTTCTAATATCATAAGCTCTCTAGGGTTGTAAGTCTCTTATAACATGTTAAAAATGGGAGAAAATAGGTGAAGTGAATAATTTAATGTCCATATGGTTACCACTTAAGAGGAACATGGTCTCTTAAATAACACCCTTAGCTGGCCGACATTCACTTTAGCAGACAAAACATCTCTTATGTGTATGCCACTAAAGAACTTAGGACACTACTAAAGTGATAAAGTGGAGACCAGCTTGACCTCTAAAGTGACTTTACTGGATGCTTAAGCGGCCAAAGGTCCAATTAATTACAAAAACAAACTGAGTCCATGAACCAACTGAAACATAGTTCTTGCCAAGTTTCCATTAACCTCTTAAGATTTATTTAGAATCCCATGAACTCAATTGAACTATGGTAATTTATCAAATTTGACCATTTAGACACAACAACTGCATTGAAATTTCCATCCAGAGTTGTTTTGATAAAATATGGGCCCCACACCTATGGACCACCTTAACCCAAATGAACTCATAAGCCTTGGGTAACGCTTTCAGATTTTTGTGCTTGAACAACTTCTGAAATTTAATCCTTACTGTCCTGGCTATGACTCTTCTAATGAGTCGTAGGGAGTCATAAAGGGTCATAGGGAATCAATCGTGGTTTAATTAAAACAAATGGTTTAGTATTCTTCTTTGAGTATAAAGGGATCTCAATTGGTTATCAATACATCTTACGGGTCATAAGGAAAAAGTCATATGGCATCAAAAAAGTTTGGCCTAAGAGACTGTGCTTATTACGACTTGAGTCCACAAATCATAAAGACTCATAAAAAGTCGTTATGTCCCAATTGTATGGATTCCTATATATCAACTCTAAATTTTTGTTGCCTTGAGTATGAGAGGTGGTTATGAGTAATCAAGTTTAGTTATAAGTTGGTGGTATGAATCGTATCCAATCTAGTATGTGGCCTTAATGGTTCTACCTTGACTATGACTCCTTGTGATAAATTATAATGTGTCTATATGAGTCGTACAGTGACCTATAGTGAAATACCTATACTTTTAACCATTGAGAAATTTCTTTATTTGATGTCACAAGGTTTTTACTACTAGGTGCATAAGTTATGCCCCTTGGATACGAGTCTGATCCTCCTTCTCCTTCTCTCTTATACCTAAGCAGTGTGGTGTAAGATACTCACTAACCTAGGTATGAGTAAGACTCCTCCCAATCACATCTAACTATATGAGTCATACATAACCCAATTATATATATTAAGATCTTGACTTGGAGTGGACTATTTTTGGTATGGGTAAAGTGTACGAGTGAAGGCATGAGTCGTACAATTTGGATATGACTCAATTGTGGGTATTCATACCCTAACTGCTATAGATAACCTAGGATAAGCCTAGGTTATGATTTGTGGGAGCACTTTTACTCTAGGGTATGATTGACTTATGTGAGTCGTACCCAACATCGTGGCCAATTTTAAGCTTTTAGTTAAGGACCTTATGGTCATTTCTTTTTCACCAAAACCCTAATTCCCTTTACTATATAAGTGTATATGGACTCCCAAAATACATCTTGAGTGGATCAAACATCCAAAATGCTTTCTCAAACACATTTTAATGAATTGGAGGCTAGGGTTCAAAGGTGTCCATCTAGGAGAGAGATAAGTCAAGTTTCTTGGGAGCATCAAATTGTTTAACGCATACAACTCTCTTTCTTCTTAGAGAAATCAAAAAATCATGTGGTTCACACATGGATTAGTAAGTGATTAGAGTCCCTTATTCTAGTGAATATTTATGTTGTTAAAGTCCTTGACTAATAAATGTATATGCATGGTTAGAGTCTCATGTATAATGATAATGTGAATATGGTTAAAATCCTCCATCTATTGAGAATGTTTGAATCTATAAGTTTGGGAGGTTGTAGTCCTCCACTTCATGTATGATGAATGAGTGCTTTAAGATTATCGATAAGATTTGTTACTTCATTTGGCATGTGGTATACCTATATATATGTAGAAGTGTATGAATATGATAGAATATTTTATATTGACTTGTTGGTGAATGATGATGTTATTGTATCCTTATCCTTGAGTTATATTCTAGCAAGCGAATCTCTAACCATCTTTGGACGCTATATCCCCTTACAACACAGGGGGCAATTCATCATCTTCTTTTCCTACATTATGATTAGATGATGAAAGTGGTTTGTGTACTGACTTTGGAGTGGTGAGCTTTACTACTTCGTAAGACATTCATCCTTTGTCTCTAATCCTTAGACTTATTCTCATTTTGATTTAGTTTGGCTATTATTGGGGGCTTGTCCTGTCATGCACTTTTCTAAACATTGCTTTGTAGAGAGGTATTAAGGATGGTTGTGGACTTGGGTATATTAAATAGATTAACTAATCTAATTAGGTGTCTAAACATATTTATGTTATGACTATTAGAATTTTTTATGCTATCTTATTGTATTGTTGAAATTTATCTGACACATGTGATTTTATTGATGATTAGGTTGGGTTTTATAGGCAACCTATAGTTTATGTTGGCTTAAGGTTCCCATATGAAATAGCCTATTTTTAGGATGTGTTTAGATAGTATCAGAACCTAGGTTCATGGTCAGTTAGGTATCTAGGATTCCATGTCAAGTAGAGTATTTTTTGTTGGTGCGAAGCATGCCACACTTACAAAAAAGGGGCTATAAAATATTTTAGGAAATATTTTCCGTTTTTATGCTTCAAACTCAAGCTATAGAGTCTAATGTTTTGGATCCCTCTAATTTCCATTTTCTATCATTTAAATCATGTCTCCAAGGAGTTCTTAGGTTAACGAAAATGATCCTGCCCCGATAGAGGGTCCTATGGACAAAGCTAGTCCAACTTCTAAAGTTCGAACCTAGGCTAGGGTTGCAGTATCTGACCATCCTTGTGGGGTTCCACCTGTCCCCACCAACCTCGACAATTAGAGTGACTCTCCTATTCTGTCACATCAAGGGAGTGTTACTAATGCCGAGTTTTGTCACTTTATCAACCTCTTGACTAAATTGGTAGCCTCCCAATCAGAGCGTGGTGCTTTGTCTACCATATTTTGTAAGGCCATAAGAGTTGGCCAATTTATGAGGTTGAGCCCTCCTATGTGCTTGGGTAAGAAGGTTGAGAATAATCCTTAAGGCTTATTGATGAAATGAAGAAGATCTTCCAAATCATACATACTTCAAAAATTGAGGCCATTGAGTTTTCTTCTTACCAATTGAAAGATGTAGTTTACCAATGGTACAAAGTGTGGAAATTATCTAGAGGTATTGATGCTAGCCCTGCCTTATGGGATGATTTCTCCGAGGCTTTCTTAGAATGCTTCTTTACTTAGGAATTGAGGAAAGCAAAGGTGAAAGAGTTTGTAAACTTAAAGCAAGGAAGAATATTTGTACAAGAGTATGCCTTGAAATTCCATAATTGTGAAGGTATGCTCCTGAGATGGTTTCTATCATGAGGTGTAGAATGCATAATTTGTCTCGGGATTGTCCCTTGAGTTAATCCTTACATGTAAGGCCACCTTGTTTATTCAAAACATGGACAACTCTTGTTTAATCATGCATATGTAACATGTGGAAAATGAGAAAAAGAAATAAACTGAGATTAGTGGAGGAGTTCGAGTTCTTTCTCCTTAGCTACTATTCACTCTCCTTACCCAAAGTTTCTCGGTGATCTTTGATCTTAGTTTAGTGATAGGTTTTAGGCACAAGGTCCCAATTCAAGGCTTTTGGTGCTCAGTTAGCTCCACCTCATACTCCTTGCAAATTCTACGGTCAGGGTCATCATAGTTAGTATGCGATAGGGAAAAACAAATGTTCTTGATATGGTTAGATTAGGCACATAAAGCATGAGTTCCCCTCTCTAGCAACTTTTTGGGCCAATAGGACTCCTATGGCTACTTTATCTACTCCCACACAAACTGTACTATGTTGACTTTTTACTTTTATTTTTGGCATTGGTACTGGCTAAAACCTGTTGTATGCACTTGCTACTTGCAAGGATTTTGAGGCATCTCTTGATGTTATCATGAGTATATTGAAACTTTTATCCCATGATATGTACTGTTTGCATTATCCAGGGTCTATTCTTTCTTATGTGACCACATATGTAGCTTTGAGTCTTTATTGTGGTCCTTAGAGTTTGTCAATTCCTTTTTTTTATTTCTAACCTGATAGGAGACTTTGTGGTTGTTAAAAGAGTCTATAGCGGGGTGTAGTATCTATTGGTGGTAGAGTTACCCCTTTAGACCTAATAAAGTTGGAAATGATCAATTTTTATGTATTTCTAGTGAAGGATTGGTTGCATTCATCATATGCTTCCTTAGATTGTTGAACCCATAGTGTCATATTTAAATTCCCTAATGAGCCGGTCATTGTATGGGAAGGTCATTCCTTAGTGTCTAAGGTAAGGTTCATTTCTTTTCTTAAGGCCCAAAAGATTTTTTCAAATGGTTGTTTGTATCATTTGGTTTGAGTTACAGATTCTAACTCTGAAGCAACTTCTTTAGAATCCATTTTCGTTGTTATTAAGTTTCATGAGGTGTTTTCTAGATTACCTTCCTAGTATTTCTCCCGATAAGGAAATTTATTTTGGGATTGATCTTGCTCTGAATAATCATTTGACTTTTGTCCCTCCTTATAGAATATATTTAGAGGAGCTAAAGGATATTAAAGAGCAATTGAAAGACCTCTATGAAAAATGTTTTATCCATCGTATTATGTCTTCTTGGGGTTCTCCTAAGAATAATGGTTCCCTTCGTATGTGTGCAATTTTCATCAGTTGAACAAAGTAACTGTCAATTATAAATATCCTCTTCTTAGTATAGATGATTTATTTGATGAACTTAAGGATGCAAAGTATTTCTCTATGATTGATCTTAGATCGGGTTGTCATTAAATTAAAATTAAGGATGTGGATATCCCTAAGACTGCCTTGAGAACCCTATATGGTTACTATGAGTTTTTTTGTTAAGTCTTTTGGGTTGAACAATGCCCCAGCAACATTCATGGACTTGATGAATAGGGTTTTCTATCTATTCTTGTACATGTTTGTCATTTTCTTCATTGATGACATCTTAGTCTATTCAAAGAGTTAGGCAAATCATGATCTCCTCCATATAGTGTTGCAAACTTTTAAGGATCATCATTTGTATGAAAAGTTCACCAAGTGTGAGTTTTGGTTAAAAGGCATAGCTTTTCTTGGTCATGTTATCTATAGTGAAGGGATCATGACAGATGAACAAAAGGTTATGGCAGTTATGAAGTGTTTTAGACCTATGATTCCAATCTGTATTTGGAGCTTTTTGTGTCTGCTCAGATACAATAGAAGGTTTGTGGAGATTTTTTTTACTATAGCTGCCCCATTGACTAAGTTGACCCAAAAGAAGGTTAATTTCTTTTGCTGAAATATGTGTGAGGGTAATTTTAAGAAGTTGAAAAATAAACTGACTTCAATTCCAGTTTTGACATTACTCGAGGGTAGTGATGGTTTTCTGGTACATTGTGATTCTTCCCGAATTAGGCTTGATTGTGAGTTAATGCAAAATTATAGGGTGGTGGCCTATGTTTCTACGGAGTTGAAATTTTATGAAATAAATACCCTACTCATGACGTAGAATTATTAGTCGAGGTCTTTGCTTTGAAGATTTGGTAATATTATCTTTATGTTGTTCATGTAGACATCTTTTTCGATCATAAGAGCCTTCAGTATGTTCTTTACTTAAAAGGAGTTGAATATCTAGCAAATAAGGTGGCTTGATTTATTGAAATACTATGATGTAAGTCTTTATTTTCACTGCAGTAAAGCAATGAAGTCACTGATGCCCTTAGCCATTTGTCTATGGGGATTTTAGCCCATGTGGATGAGGACAAGAGGGAATTGGTGAAGGACATTAACCATTTGGCTAATATTGGAGTTCTACTTGCAAACTTTGACAAAGATGGTATATTTGTGTATCTAGTATCTCAGTAGTCATTTGTCATTGAGAAAGAGGAAAAGCAAGTATTGGACCTTGACTAGGTGAAGATAAAGAGTAATGTGAACTAACACACAGATGCGAACTTAGTAATTTATGGTGATGGCATCTTAAGATGCCAAGGTAGGCTATGTGTTTATAATGTCGATGGATAGAGGGAAAGGGTCATGGCCAAGGCTCATGAATCTCGGTAGGCTATACATCCCGGTTCCTCCAAGATGTATCATGATCATAGATAGTTCTATTGGTGGGGTAATTGAAACTAGATGTGGATAGTTATGTGGTCAAGTGTATGGCATGCTGACAAGTGAAAGTTGAGAATTGGGAGGCAATTAATAAATATTTTGTTACTAGTCCTCCTCAATCTCGAACCAATGTGATTTTATTTTGGTCATTGTTTAAATAATGACAAAGTTCGCTCACTTTTTTTCTGTTAGGACTAATTACGTAGCAGAAGATTATGCTAAGTTATATCTTGTAAAGATCATAAATTCCATAATGCTCCGATTTTGATCATCTCAAATTATGGTCCTCCATTTTCATCTCACTTTTAGAAGTCATTCCAAAAAGGGTTGGGTACTAGAGTATGACTTAGTACCGCTTTTCATCCACAGATGGATGGACAAATGGAGAGGACCATCCAAACATTAGAGGATATGTTGCGGGATTGTGTGATTGATTATGGTTCTAGTTGGTATGACTACTTTCCATTGTTTGAGTTCTCTTATTATAATAGTTACCACTATAGCATTGAAATGACCCCTTTTAAAAACTTATATGGTAGGAGATATCAATATACAATTGGGTGGTATGAAGTTTGTGAGCATAAGATTTTTGGCCCTGATTTAGTTTACCAAGACATAGAGAAGGTGAAGGTAATTCATGATAGATTGAAAATCACTCAATGTCGCCAAAGGTCCTATGTGGATATGAGGTAGAGGGACTTAATGTTTAGTGTTGGTGAATGGGTATTCTTGAAAGTGTCTTCTATGATGGAAGTGAAGCGGTTTTTTTAAAAAGGTGAAGCTTAGTCCCCGTTATGTTGGTCCATATTTGCTCTTGAAGAACGTTGGCAATGTTTCTTATGAGTCGGAGTTGCCTTCTACAATGAACTCCATTCACCAGGTTTTCCATATCTCTAATTTACAAAAATCTGTGGGTGATACTTCGTTAGTTGTTCCCTTAAGGTTTGTTAATATCTAGCACTCTTAGTCCTATGAGGAGATCCCGGTGAGGATATGGGATTGGTAAGTTTTCCCGTTACAAATGAAAGAAGTGGATTCGATGAAGGTTCTATAGAGGAACCAAGAGTCCAAGGAAGCTATTTAGGAAGCAAAAGAGGACATGAAGTCCAAGTATCCTCATTGGTTTTCTCTCCCAAGAACTTGTGATTAAGGTATGTGTTAATCTTCTTACCATGATTTATGTCTTGATAGATAACGAATTAAAGTCCCCAATGTGTTGAATTAAGTTATGCCTTGTTTAGATAAAGGGTTAAAGTACCCAAGCTTTGAATTGATTTAAGTCTTGTTAGGCTATGGGTTCAAGTCCATAATTCATTAAAATCATATCTGACTTAGTAGCTATGGGTTTAAGTCTCTAATACCTTAAGTTAATTCATGTCTTTTATAGATGATAGGTTTGATTTACAAAGTTAGTAAAATAAATTGTCTATTGATAATGGGCATAATGTGTGTTGTATCGTTATTGTGTTCTTTGTCCTAACTTGATTAAAGGTTGAT